>NC_092285.1:8880405-8900405 GCF_036320965.1 Panulirus ornatus
CGAAGGTACAGTTTCCGAGATGCTCTCTGAGTGGCATAGGTAACCCAAGAGACTGCCGAAATGCCCACTGAGTGGCAGGTGATAACAAGACGCAACACGTGAAAATGATCGTTGAGTGGCTGGTGATCCAATATATTTGTGAAACGCTCATTGCGTGGCAGGTATTGAGACACGGCTTGTAAAGTGCGCACTGAGTGGCCGGTAGTGTGAGACACGGCTTGTGAAGTGCACACTGAGTGGCCGGTAATGTAAGACATGGCTTGTAAAGTGCATACTGAGTGGCTGGCCGGTAGTGTGAAACACGGCTTGTAAAGTGCACACTGAGTGGCCGGTAGTGTAAGACACGGCTTATAAATTGCTTACTGAGTGGCCGGTAGTGTGAGACACGGCTTGTAAAGTGCACACTGAGTGGCCGGTAAATCCAAGACACGAGGGCATAAGTAGGAAGGTAAATCTGTCTCCGTATTTACACTCGTATAAGTCAAAGGAGAAGAATGGAACGATGAGTATATAGCAGCTGGCGCGCCATTCCTTCACGTAAACAAGTGGGTTTACCTCTCTCTCTCTCTCTCTCTCTCTCTCTCTCTCTCTCTCTCTCTCTCTCTCTCTCTCTCTCTCATATGCGCGGTGAGCGCCACGCGCCTAGCCAGCCTTGCGCCTCCCGGCCGTATTACCCCTTACATGATCAGGTTGTGCTGGTAACACTGTCTTGTGAACGGCGTGTGTGTGTGTGTGTGTGTGTGAGGCCAGATCGGCATGGCAACACTGGCTCTTTAAAGACATATGCCTCGTCTAATTAGCCTCTTGGCCTATTAACTGCCAGGGTCATTAAGGTTGTCAGTGTCAAGTCGTATCAACTAATGAGGGGAATAAAAACATTGGAATGTTTTCATATGGGGTTGAAAATGATTCGAACGAGCTCCACATTTGCATATATATGTGTGTGTCTGTGTGTGTGTGTGTGTGTATGGCCTCACGCCCCTTAGGGAAATAAAGATGGTTCACTTGTGTGAGCTTTTGAGACTGATGGTTCACTGCTTCGAAGCAGCTTTTGAGACTGATGGTTCACTGCTTCGAAGCAGCTTTTGAGACATGGTTCACTGCTTCGAAGCAGCTTTTGAGACTGATGCTTCACTGCTTCGAAGCAGCTTTTGAGACTGATGCTTCACTGCTTCGAGGCAGCTTTTGAGACTGATGCTTCACTGCTTCGAAGCAGCTTTTGAGACTGACGGTTCACTGCTTCGAAGCAGCAGAGTGATTCGGTTGTCAGTGTGCTTCAAACGTTGTTGTTTTTAGGCAGGTTAAGAACCCTTGTGCTTGGCTTGTGTTGTCTGTTGAATTTAGTTCTTGTAATTAAGATATTATTGGTTGATTGGCTGGTTCATTGGGGAGGTTTTGGCTCGTAATAGCGCCTGGGTCATTAGACTGTCAACAACTTACCTTTTGAACAGCTTCTTCTGGTATGTTGAAGACCATTCTATATCAAGACTGCATACACACTCGCTGATAGACATACATGGTCCATGACTATATTTGAATCGATGAACAGAGATTAATTTTTTTGGGGGGTGGATATATATATATATATATATATATATATATATATATATATATATATATATATATATATATATATATATATATATATGCGTGACACGAAAATATACCTCCTGCCATCCCCCCATTTTTTTTTTTTTTTCTGCAGTGAATGGAGCCCCCAAGCGACATTCCGACGACATCATTTGCAAATTCATTTTTGCTCTCCCTTGCATTTCAAGTGGCCTCCGTTGCAGGCGGCACACAAGCGCTTTTGAATAATAAAAGATAAGGGGGGGTTGGGTTTGGGGGGGGGGCGAACTGTTCTCCATTTTCAGGGGATATGCGAGAACCGACTGAAGTCTTGCAAATCTGGGTTCGTACTTGAGGCTATTGCAAAAAAGGAGAAAAAAAAGAAAGGAAAAATGAAAAGGGAAAAGACAGATATAATGGATTTCTGTGTGGTTGTTGCGTGTTAAGCGTGGTGGCTTTCTTTAGCTGTGGTATTGCTAAGTACTGAATGGTCTTAGCTGTGGTAGTGCTAAGCAATGAATGACCTTAGCTGTGGTAGCGATAAGCATTCACTTAGCTGTGGTGGTGCTAAGTACTGATTGGTCTTAGCTGTGGAAGTGCTAAGCAATGAATGACCTTAGCTGTGGTAGCGATAAGCATTCACTGATCTTAGCTGTTGTAGTGCTAAGTACTGAATGATCTTAGCTGTGGTGGTGCTAAGCACTGAATGGTCTTACCTGTGGTGGGGCTAAGTACTGAATGGTCGTAGCTGTGGTAGTGCTAAGTACTGAATGGTCTTAGCTGTTGTAGTGCTAAGCACTGAATGGTCTTACCTGTGGTGGGGCTAAGTACTGAATGGTCGTAGCTGTGGTAGTGCTAAGTACTGAATGGTCTTAGCTGTTGTAGTGCTAAGCACTGAATGGTCTTAGCTGTGGTAGTGCTAAGCAATGAATGACTTTAGCTGTGGTAGTGATAAGCATTCACTGATCTTAGCTGTGGTAGTTGCAATCGTGAGGTATCTTAGCTGTGGCAGTGGTAATCATGAATGGTCTTATTATTATTTATTAAGGGTACTATTATTATTGTTATTATTATTATTATTACTGTTATTTTTTTTTTTCTCCATACCATTCGCTATTTCCCGCGATAGCGAGGTAGCGTTAAGAACAGAGGACTGGGCCTTTGAGGGAATATCCTCACCTGGACCTCTTCTCTGTTCCTTCTTTTGGAAAAAAAAAAAAAAAAAAGATTATTATTATTATTACTTGTCGTTTGACCCGAGACACAAGACTTCAAGGGATGAAGACTTAGCAGGTGAAAAAATTTAGTTTTGGAGGCAACTCCATGAAGAGGCAGGTGCCTCCAAGTCTCAAGACGTCAACTTCAAACCTAGATCATTGTCTATAGGCTCGTGGAAAGGCGACTCCAAAAGCCACTATACCTCCAAAACTGTGATCAGAGATAACTCCAAGGGCAGAGACTCGCCAACTCCAAACTGTTTGTGTGTGGGTGGGTGGGTGTGTCTTTGATGTCAACATATATGAGGAAAGTTTCTCCATAAAGAGAAGATATGAAGCTGGGTATTGAATAAAAAAGGGAACGCCATTTTTCAAGTCTCTTTTAACCCATCCAACTACAAGAAATGCTGACATATTTCCCCTCCGCCGAAGCAAGATCAAATGTGCTGTGAGAATATGCATTAGTATTCGTAGCCTTGTACATGTATAGCTCTGGGCTGGGAGAGATGGTGTACGTACATGTTGATATAACAGCATGTGTGCACGTATGCACATGCCCCTATTTTTTCATTATTGTTATTATTATTATTAGTATTATTATTATTATTATTATCATTATTGTTATTATCATTATTTTATTATTTTATTAGAAAATGCCAAGTGAGGATATTCCCTCCTCAAGCTCTGTCCTCTGTTCTTAACGCTACCTCGCTCACGCGGGAAATGGCGAATATGCATGGAAAAAAAATATACAAGTTCACAACAATATACATATGCACATATCGCATTGCAATACCGTGGGAGCCTTACTCATGTTATGAGACGAAAAAGCTGTTTGGTTTCTGATCGTGTGTGCTGTGTGAAGCGTTTCTCATCATTAGCTATGTGTCTGTGTGAAGATCTTAATCATGGAGTGTTTGTGGATGAGTAAAAAAGTAGCAATTCGATCAAGGGAATTTTCCAATTGGTTGCTGGGTATGTGTTGTCACACACTATCTTGCCCTTGATTAACAGCTCTTTGCTCATTGGCAAGGTATGATGAGTTCCCTTGTCTATTGAGGATAGGTGAAAGATCTCGTATTATTGAGACTTTCGTGTTAATTAGCTCCGTTTTCCAGTGTTAAATCTTTCAGAAATTTTCTATCGCTTAGGAGGGACGTAGTTAGCTTACCTGTGTGTTGGTGGAGAACATGTTGTGTAAGAACACCTTCATTCAGTCTCGTGGATAGTGAGGTGGTAGTGAGGCCTGTGTAGTCTGTAATCTTCATCTGGCCAGTCGCATTTGTAGACTACATTAATATTCTTTCCTTTTCAGTCCCCCAGAGATTAGTATAACCATAACTTGCGTCGAAATGATAACTAGGAAACTAGTTCATGCTAGATATACTCTTCGTCTTTTGTATATCTACACAAATATACTCTGGTCTTTTATATATATACACAGATATACTACGTTCTTTTATGTATACACAGATATACTCTGGTCTTTTGTATATACGCATATATACTCGTCTTGTATATTTACATAGATATACTCTGATCTTTTGTATATATACAGATATACTCTGGTCTTTTATGTATACACATATATACTCTGGTCTTTCATATATACACGATATACTCTGGTCTTTCACATATACACAGATAGACTCTGATCTTTTGTATATACACAGATATACTCTGGTTTTTTATATATACACATATACTCTGGTCTTTTGTATATACACAGATATACTCTGGTTTTTTATATATACACATATACTCTGGTCTTTTGTATATACACAGATATACTCTGGTTTTTTATATATACTCAGATATACTCTAGTCTTTTGTATATATACACAGATATACTCTAGTCTTTTATACGTATGTCCCTGTAGATTCACTGGAACTCCGATGTCGTCCCTAACTAACCCCTTACCGAAAGAGATGTGTTTCATGGTTCACTAACAACGAACGTGTGGTCGGTTCTAGAGAAGTCCCAGCGAAATGGTGTGTTCCCATATTGCGCTGCTGTAAAGAAAACGTACTTGCCATTGTATTGCAATGAACAAAAAAAAAAAAATGCTTTCTTCGCTGGTGTTGCAATAGGGGGGGAGAGGAGAAAAAAAGTAAAAGACTCTTCTTATCTTATCTTTTATTATGAGAAGAATGTTAGAAGGAAGAAAAGATTTTACAGCTATATCGTATTTAACCTCGTGTAGATAAATGCATCGCTTGGCGCTCCTCCCTTAGATTACAAGCCGGATGATGAACCAAGGTAACATGGTCAACGTTTAAAAAAAAAGAAGATGAATTTAGGGTCCTTTATGGCATCACATTAAGATCCAGTGAGTAAGATAAGATAGTGTGTGTGTGTACGTGTCTGTGTATGTACAGGTGTATATTTGTGCATCGTCTATGTTTATCTGCTGTGTGTGTGTGTGTGTGTGTATTTGTGCATCATCTGTGTTTATCTGCTGTGTGTGTGTGTGTGTGTGTGTGTGTGTGTGTGTATTTGTGCATCATCTGTGTTTATCTGCTGTGTGTGTGTGTGTGTGTGTGTGTGTGTGTGTGTGGACCTACGTATATTTAGTAAAGGCGTTGCTTTCGTCCCAATTCATCGCAATGTCATCCCAATTTATTCGCAGGAAGTTTTAATCATGTGTGTTTACCTGTTTATCATGTGTGTTTACCTGTTTAATCATGTGTTTTTACCTGTTTACTCGCGCCATCAGATCCGGTCTCTCTTATCTCTTATCTCTTGGTTTATCACCAGCGCCCGAAGATAAGCCCTCACACATTTTCCCCCTCCTCCCATCCCTTCCTTGGAAGACCCGGTGGCTCGCCACTGTGCAATAAGCATCACCTGTGGCGTAATAAGATGAGAGTAACGGTCCCTTATTGCAATAAGACCTGACTAGATATATGACTTTACAGAGGATTACAGTGTTGAAGTTCGTTCCCATGCCCAGTGACAAGGTGACTGTGCAGTGTGTCATTGTCAACTCGCCGTATGACAGTGTTCGTGTGGACTCTCCTGTCATATGGCTATGGCTATTTCAACTCACGGTCTTTGGTAATGGTGACGTGAACTCTGTGTCACATGACAAGTGTCATGTCGTCTCTTGTTATATGACAGTTTCTTGCCATGGTTTTTTAATATATGACAGTGGTATGGTGACCTCTTTGTCATGTCATTTTTCCTTGTATGACAGTGTGGTGTAGGCACCTCTCGTCCTATGACAGCGTGATGTTATCTCCTGTCATATGACAGTATTCTTATCACCTCTCGTCCTATGACAGTGTCATCTTATCTCCTGTCATATGACAGTATTCTTATCACATCTCGTCCTATGACAGTGTCATGTTATCTTTTGTTCATGGGACATTTCCTTGTCACCTCTTTGTCATATGACATATGCCATGTTTACTCTCGTCTTTCTCCTTATCATTACATAGAAAAAGGGAAACGGATGCAGTACGCAAGACATGCAGTTATAGAAATTGGACAGGCAGAATGTACATTGTAAAAATCTATGGCTAAAACTTAATCCTGAAGACAAACTAAGTGATATTCCAACATTAGTCAACACTTACAATATATATATATATATATATATATATATATATATATATATATATATATATATATATATATATATATATATATATATATATATATATATTTCATAACTTACTGTGCAAAACAAAACTTTAGATTTGAAAGTATAACATCTATATGCAATTGAGAACTACATATGATTTTATCATTTAATTCATTGACAATAAAACCTCAAATACACACACAGACACACACACATACACACTCTTTCCCTGAATTCTTCATCTAATTCATCACTTTCCAGTACTTGTTCTCGGACCGAACTGCCTCTCAAACATGTGCAGAGAAGGGGAGAAAAGAACATTGAGGCTTTTCAATATCAATCGATTTGAATTCCCCAAAATACCTCTTGTGCTCTATATTGCCAGATCCTTCGTATGATATGGAAGTTCGTGTTTACTTTGTAAACCCCAAGTGTGGCTTGGGAAAAAATTTTATACAATGAATTTGATTACTTTTGTTGGTCGTATCTTGGGCTGCATTAGAGTAGGTGGTTTTAATGTAGAGTCTAAGAGGTATTTCAAAGATCACGGTTCATTTTTGGGGGGCAAAAGTGATATATCTGCTGGAATATCCTCGCAATATTCACTTGCTAACCGACTTGAAGTAGAGGAATATCGTATAGCGTTAATAACGAAGGCATTGTGATCTTCTTCGACAAGTAAATATGAGATGATTCATCTGTCGATGTATTCCACATAGTTTCTTTTAGACCAAGAGTAACTTGATTAAAATTTTCGCCATATTAATGCAGTGACATTATCCTTTGTAGGACTTCCATCATCAGTGTCTTGTGAAGCAGGACTTGGTGGTGGTTGATAAGCGCGAACTTCAGTGTCGAAGCTAGAATAACAAGTACAGGAAGTAAGGGACCCCTAAAAGAACGTGCCTGTATCAAAGAAAAAGGGACTCCCTAAAAGAACGTTTCTGTGTCTAGTAAAATAAAAGGGAACCCTAAAAGAACGTGCCTGTATCAAAGAAAAAGGGACTCCCTAAAAGAACGCTTCTGTGTCTAGTGAAATAAATGGGACCCCCTAAAAGAACGCTCCTGTGTCTAGTAAAATAAAAGGGACCCCCTAAAAGAACGCTCCTGTGTCTAGTGAAATAAAAGGGACCTCCTAAAAGAACGCTTCTGTGTCTAGTAAAATAAATGGGACCCCCTAAAAGAACGTTCCTGTGTCTAGTAAAATAAGAGACCCCCTAAAAGAACGTTCCTTTATCTAGCAAGATAAAAGGGACCCCATAAAAGAACGTTTCTGTATCAAGGATCATTATGTTAACAGAAGGGACGAAATGACGAATTTATCACACCCGCTCATTTACTCCCAGACATCAAATTTCAGATTCATTAGAATCGGAATCTTCAAAAAAAAATATCTATTTAGACGCCAGGATTCTAATTCTGGTCTCAAATACCTTTGGGAGGTGTGGAGGAAGATATTCGATCCCACTGAGACGTCGGGTCCTTTTTTCAAGATCCCATTTGGGGGTTGGGAATATCCCAAAAATATTGACGCTGTCGACCAAGGAGGGAGAGAGAGCGAGCTTTGAGCAGATGATTCCGCAAATTGGCTCTGGATACGAGAAGAAGGAGAGCGAGAGAAGGGGACATAAGGATCTTAAAAAGAGATAAAGAAAACTATGTAAAGGGGAGAAGAAAGAAACCAGGAATGGCTCTAAGATAACTTGGCAGGATAGAGAACGGTGTATAAAGGGGAGAAGAAAGAAACAAGGAATGGCTCTAAGATAACTTGGCAGGATAGAGAACGGTGTATAAAGGGGAGAAGAAAGAAACCAGGAATGGCTCTAGGATAACTTGGCAGGATAGAGAACTAGAGAACGGTGTATAAAGGGGAGAAGAAAGAACCTGGAATGGCTTTAAGATAACTTGGCAGGATAGAGAACGGTGTATAAAGGGGAGAAGAAAGAAACCAGGAATCGCTTTAGGATAACTTGGCAGGATAGAGAACTAGAGAACGGTGTATAAAGGGGAGAAGAAACCAGGAATGGCTTTAAGACAACTTGGCAGGATAGAGAACTAGAGAACTGTGTATAAAGGGGAGAAGAAAGAAACCAGGAATGGCTCTAAGATAACTTGGCAGGATAGAGAACGGTGTATAAAGGGGAGAAGAAAGAAACAAGGAATGGCTCTAAGATAACTTGGCAGGATAGAGAACGGTGTATAAAGGGGAGAAGAAAGAAACCAGGAATGGCTTTAGGATAACTTGGCAGGATAGAAAACTAGAGAACGGTGTATAAAGGGGAGAAGAAAGAAACCAGGAATGGCTTTAAGATAACTTGGCAGGATAGAGAACTAGAGAACGGTGTATAAAGGGGAGAAGAAAGAAACCAGGAATGGCTCTAAGATAACTTGGCAGGATAGAGAACGGTGTATAAAGGGGAGAAGAAAGAAACCAGGAATCGCTTTAGGATAATTTGGCAGGATAGAGAACTAGAGAACGGTGTATAAAGGGGAGAAGAAAGAAACCAGGAATGGCTCTAAGATAACTTGGCAGGATAGAGAACGGTGTATAAAGGGGAGAAGAAAGAAACCAGGAATGGCTTTAAGATAACTTGGCAGGATAGAGAACTAGAGAACGGAGTATAAAGGGGAGAAGAAAGAAACCAGGAATGGCTTTAAGATAACTTGGCAGGATAGAGAACTTGAGAATGGTGTATAAAGGTAAGAAGAAAGAAACCAGGAATGGCTCTAAGATAACTTGGCAGGATAGAGAACTAGAGAACGTTATACGTGAACGTGTAGAGCTTCGTTGCGTAAAGAAACCAAATCCCCACCCCCGAAGAGAACGAAAACGGGAAGGTTGGAACGAGGCGTTTGGAAAGAAAACGACCCACCCATCTCTTCCTTGTCATGCAGAGTAACCCATCTCCATTTTCTATCACTTTATACCCCATAGGTTTGTTTCCCCTCCCAGTCTGGTGGCGAGTATCTCTCCCTTGACCTTTCCTTCGTCTTTGACCTCAGCTTGAACTCGGCTTTGACCTGCAAGACACAGGTCGAAATACAGAGCTTCGGTATCCCCCCTACGAAATCGGTCAAGCTACTGTGTATGCTAAACCACCAACCAACCAACCAACTCACTCAGGACTAGCAACCAATTCATACACATGCCTCGTTCGTGTATCTGTATGCGTATTTCGTGAGGTTTTAATCTCTCTAAGAAAACGGGAAATGGGTGAAGTGAGTTCGGACATGATTATCCGATCAAAAATGAGATGGGGAGAAAAAAAAAAGAGAGTTAACTTTAATCTTTGCTGAGAGAGGTAGTGAGTGAGGGTGGTGTGTGTCCGTGTGTGTGTACACACACACGGACACTCACACACCGCTAAGAATCTGTAGAAGGTGAAGCGATAATCCTATTCCTGTACGTGGGTAAATGAGTCTTGTAAAGCTTTATACATATAGCGTTCTCCCACACTATAGTCAAAGAGGATTAGGTGCCAGTCTCTCCTGTCTAACACCCGCTGGATTGGATACATGTGTGTTGTTATTTACCCTCAGTCGTAATCACAAACAGAACGGGTATTGTACAGTATGTAGATGATGCTATAGTATTGATCAGATATATATATATATATATATATATATATATATATATATATATATATATATATATATATATATATATATTGGAAAGGATCACAATTTTGCGCGTGATCAAGGTATTCCTATAAGTCCACGGGGAAAATGAAACCCGAAAAGTTCCCAAGTGCACTTTCGTGTAGTAATCACATCATCAGGGGAGACACAGAGAGAAATATAACAGTCAGTTGATATACATCAACTGACTGTTGTATTTCTCTTGTGTCTCCCCTGATGATGTGATTATTACACGAAAGTGCGCTTGGGAACTTTTCGGGTTTCATTTTCCCCGTGGACTTATAGGAATATATATATATATATATATATATATATATATATATATATATATATATATATATATATATATATATATATATATATATATAAACGGTACAAGAAATTTCGTGTCTGCTTTGCATCTAAGAATTAAAAAGACTTTGCCTTACAAAATCATTTCGAAATTCGGTTGCAGTAGCTTACTAAACTTAAAAGAAAAATACATTACATATCAATCAGTTTCCACATAGTCACAGGCAAGCCTGTTCCAAGGCAATGCATTCATCAGAATACATCTTATACAATACAATCCCGGGCAATAATACATCATTGTCATTCACGAAGCCCAAGAACATACATTTGTTATTTTTTTTTTTCCTCATTCATTGGTCCTTACAATTATTCAAATATATATATAAATATACATTTATGTATAAAATAACTCCTAACACAACGCAGTACGCTTCAACCTTACTTCAACAAAATAGATGAATATTATATCTAAGGTAGATATTCTCAAGTACCCACATGAGTATATCATACAAGAATAAACACATACACGAACACACAGGGAGGACCTTATTGTCTGTTGCTCTTTGAATTCCTTTTGTATTCTCGGCAAGATAAGTATATACACACGCACACTTTGAAGCAAATTGATAAATTCTTGCATGTTTAGTCGAGAGCTTTATATATATATATATATAAACTTATTTACCAATTTGTATGAGTTCCAGCCTCCACTGTATGATTATGGTAAAACAGAAGCAAAGAGGAAATTTGCATACCTGTGACACAATAGGATTAGCCTAGATCCCAATGCATTAAAAAATAAGTATTTAACTTTAATTCATTAAAGTTATATTAGTATTTGACTTTCATTTGGCAATTTTTGTGTTTACACAAATTGTTCCCCTTAAGGTGTTGCTGTGTATTTCACATAACCTCCTAGTTCCAGCCTGGGATAATTTTCTGACTTTAGTAAGGCCCTTTTTCTAGACATCTCTTAATTCTAAAGACATTCCCAAATAAATGCACATCTTTATCCAAGTTTTACATCAGGGGGGACAGGTCATCACCACTGTGGCCCCAGATGTGTGTCTATTGATCATCATCACTACACCTAAAAGCACAATGGAATTATTTCAAAGCGCTTCGTGAGCGTTCGCAGCCTACCGAAGTCTGTCGATATATTTAGGACCCTGTAAGTGCCACCGGGGCTGCACTTACACTTCTCAGTCACACACACAGACATACATACACATACACACACACACGAGATAACCTCACCACATCATCACTATAACACACACTCGTCTCTCTCTCAAATGTATACATCATCCCAAAGCTTGATAAGGTATATACATTGGTGGTTGGGGTGGTGCGGGGGTTGTGGTGTTGGGGTAAAAGGAGGGGGAAAGACACTTATGAACATTTCCCCCCTCACCCCACCCAATATGTCACAAGTCTTTCCCGTGCCTGTCTTTCCCTCCTCTCAGACACTGCTCTCTAGTGCAGCGTCCATGAGTGGGATCTGGTCCGGGTCTCTCTGTGTGGCAGATTCGGCGTCGCCGTGAGTCTGCTTCGCTGTCTTTTTCCCCTGGGGCTGTTGCCTCTGCTGTTTCCCCTGCTGCTGCTGTTCCTGCTGTTGCTGGTGCTGTGCCGTGCGGGCGTGGTCGATGGTGGCATAGATGGTGGAGTCGGAGCGGATGACCGCCCCGTTGGCTCCTCCACCACCTCCACCTCCCGTAGATTTCTTTTGCTTCGTCTTCCCGTTGTTGAAGGTCAGCTCGGCGTATTCCACGTCGTCTCTGTCAGAGCTCTGGGGGACGGCCAGAGAGAGAGAGAGAGAGAGAGAGAGAGAGAGAGAGAGAGAGAGAGAGAGAGAGAGAGACGGGCGTGTGGGTGGGTGAGAAACATTATTCTGAATCAGATATTGGGATTGTCTCTCAATATATTTAATATATATATATATATATATATATATATATATATATATATATATATATATATATATATATATATATATATATATATGTAATTATCATAGATTATTTATACATTTATTTATATGATGTCAATATGACAGAAGTTAATACATCTCAATTATCTTCTAAATACAGACTTGATTATGTTTATTATCATGGTTTTGTGTCAATTGAGAATGAGCCAAAATTTAGGTACTATTTCTTTTAACTAATGTGGAATCTATGCAAATTTGAGACTAAATAGATTCCTTCTAACTCCATAGACACTTCTATGTCACTTGCTATGTACTCATCCTTAAAAACAGACCTCTCTTTATATACCTACTAGAATGATTAGTAAAGCCATATATATATATATATATATATATATATATATATATATATATATATATATATATATATATATATAATAGACAAACAGCTATTGCATACAGAGGAAGGAGAGAGCAAAGATTTTAAAGCAGGTTAGTGTGTGTGTGTTGTGTGTGTGTGTGTGTTGGTGAAATGTCAGACTAGCCACACAAAAAGACATGGCTAAAGAGAAGACAATTTCAAACCATCAGTTCTCCCGTCAAAGTATCTGAAGTCGTACGTGTCTATAAGGTTTAAATGTATATGGTTTTCAGGCATGAATTTCGACTTTTCCATACCTTTGCCTTGTCACTATGTTCACCTTTGCCACAGTTGGGTCGTTTGAGGTCACATGGTAGTTAGTTCTACAGCTCTAACGACCTCGTTGGGCTTGTTTAGCAGTGAGTAGTTTGATGTCAGAGAAATGTGTTTCTTGCTGATTCATTGACAAAGGAATTCAGTGTATTATTATTATTATTATTATTATTATTATTATTATTATTATTATTATTATTTTATTATTATTATTTTATTATTTATCTTTATTATTATTATTGATCGCCGTTTCCCGCATTATCATTATCATTATTATTCAACCCCGTGATCCATGTTAACTGGGGCTTCTGCAGCTTCCAGGCTGCGCTCCACACAGTAGCAGGATGGTGACGACCCTTGTTTAGGGTGAACTGATCCTCGAAGGGACTGTCTGTACTCCTATCAGTCCTCTGTGGACTGATAGGAGTGCAGTAAAAAAAAAATTGAGAGGAAGCCTGGCCAAAAATGTATATGTGGGTGGGTCGGGCCATTCTTTCGTCTGCTTCCTTGCGCTACCTCGCTAACGCGGGAGACGGCGACAACGTATGATGATGAAATATATATATATATATATATATATATATATATATATATATATATATATATATATATATATATATATATATATAATATAGCAATACACATCTGGAACAGATAATTAATTTATCTAGATAGTTGACAAAAACAATATTGAAACGCCTTTGCCAATGGCATTATACTACTGTATTTCGCAAGTATAGCTTCTTCTATTACTTGTATGACAGCAGTTGTAGTGCTTGTAGTCTCTTGCTATCGTCAGATGTTGTTATAACATTAATAATAGAAGATGTGGTTGTGTTGTGGTTACAGGAGATTCTCTAGCAGTCGTTAAAGGTGGGTTGTATAAATGGTGGTCAGGGTTGTAGTTCTGTCGTATCGGTACAGCAGTAGTATTAGCTGTATCAATAGCATTAGACGAAAGGGATAGAAAGTATACAGCGGTAATAATAGCTGTAGTAATAGCTGTAACAATAGGAAAATAGAAAATAGCTTTGATTATAGCTATATTAATAGTAATAGTCATAGCAGTGATGCTAGTCTTTAACACTAGCTATAGACGGTAGAAAAAAAATGATTGCAGGAGTAATAGTAGTAATAGCTGTAGCAATAGCAGTAAAGAAAACAGTAGCTGGTGAATCATCTACTGACTTTTCTCTCTTTAAATCTTACAACTATCGTTACGTCAGCATGCCTTCAGGGTGCGTTAATTGTCTCATCTTAATATCAATGCATGCGTAGATAACACACATACGTCGTAATGTATTTTAATGCGTATATATATATATATATATTATATATATATATATATATATATATATATATATATATATATATATATATATATATATATATATGTATGTATGTGTCACGTGTCTGCTTCGTGAATACATTATATATATATATATATATATATATATATATATATATATATATATATATATATATATATATATATATATATATATTAAAGACAGGATCGATGCAGGAACACACACGAGACGATTATATAAGCAGGAAATACGTATGTGACTTGCAACTTACGTTGTATAGCACAGTATGGTGGAGAAACCTTACAGAAATGAGAGATATATTTTGGAAGGCAGGGGTTGCAGGCATACAGTAGCTAGCAGGCATAAGTACAACAGGACTGAAAGATAAATGAAGATGAGTGAGGGAGGTGAGTGAGTGAGAGGAGATGAGTGAGGGCGGTGAGTGAGTGAAAGGAGATGAGTGAGGGCGGTGAGTGAGTGAAAGGAGATGAGTGAGATGAAGGAGGTGAGTGAGGGAGATGCGTGAGTGAGGAGATGAGTGAGAGATGAGTGAGGGAGGTGAGTGAGTGATGAGTGAAGGGAGATGAGTCAGGGAGGTCAGTGAGTGAGTGAGAGATGAGTGAGGGAGGTGCGTGAGTGAGAGTGAGAATGACTGGGAAGAAACAGGTTTGTTAAGAATATATGGGCTATGGAGTGAAACTAGAAGGCTCTGGTGATACGCGATGGTAGCTATGGGTACTGAGGGGCTGTGCAATTCCTTCAGAGCAAGAAGATTTGGATAGCTATGGACTAAGGAGGCAAATTGAGCCCTAGTATCCAGACTTCACTGTGGGGGGGGGGAAAAACACAGGATATACAGAGGTCCAAAAAAGGTTAAGGAATTAGAAATGCTGGATAGTGACCACAAGAAAACTCGACATTATTAAGGAAACCTTAAGTTTTAGGGACCAATTTAGGGGTAATTCATTCTAATTGACAGACCAATTTAGGGGTATCTCATTCTAATTGACAGACCAATTTAGGGGTATCTCATTCTAATTGACAGACCAATTTAGGGTTATCTCATTCTAATTGACAGACCAATTTAGGGGTATCTCATTCTAATTGACAGACCAATTTAGGGGTATCTCATTCTAATTGACAGACCAATTTAGGGGTATCTCATTCTAATTGACAGACCAATTTTGGGGTATCTAATTCTAATTGACAGACCAATTTAGGGGTATTCATTCTAATTGACAGACCAATTTAGGGGTATCTAATTCTAAATGACAGACCAATTTAGGGGTATCTAATTCTAATTGACAGATATCTTTGAGAAGAGCCATTCATTTGTTGATCATTTATGATCGTCAGAGTCAGTTAAGTCCTCCCACCGTCAGCATTTATCACACAGACCAAAACAGGAAAGAGATGATAATTATATTTAGAGATAAAAATATCTACCAGTCAATCAGTCATTCTCTCTGTCAGTTATTACATCCGCCTGTCTGTCTATCTATATGTCCAATATTTTTTACCTAACTCTAGCTCTATCTTTTGATATATATATATATATATATATATATATATATATATATATATATATATATATATATATATATATATATATATTGATCACATAATGCCTTTCAGCTGCAAAGATTCGAACCCGGACCTTTTTGTGCGGTAGCTGGGATGATGAGTAAGCACAGGTAAAAGCTTTTGATCTTTATTCCTCAGTAATCCTCTTTCCCGGCCACTGGCATCGTCCCCATACATTATGTCACCACCATTTCCTCAGACGCTTTCGAAACCGTCATGGTTTCTTCTAAGAATATGTGGGCTGCTTCCTAGGCTTTTCTCACTTGTTTACTCAATCCTCTGTGCAATTTGTTTTCATCTTCTTACCACCTTGATCGGTGTCCATTTCTTGTCTGTGTGGACTTGTTTGTGTGGACAAGAAGCGCCACAGATCTCCTCTGATGCTTATTTTACCCAGTATTAACTGATCCTTTTGGGCATACCTCGCCTTGATTCTCCATTATATATGGCCGGACATTCGGCTGAAGGTGTACTGTATATCCTTACTGATACATCTACCACCTCTTAGTTTGAATGCATCACCCAGCTCCGTCCCTGACGAAGTAGCAACGTTTTAATCCCGTCTTGTGTAAGCAGCTATCTATATTCGAAGCCTTTTCGCAATTTGAGACTTGTATAACTCGTTTTCAACTTTATATTGCTCAGTAATGCCTTTATGTCTTTTCACTCTGTTATTAGCCTTCTCCTTGAGCTTTATTGATAAACCCTCAAGGTAACACAACTTTTTGAACGCCCCTATGACGAATCTGCTCGCTTCCTCCTAGTGCTAATATACGATATCCCTTGTATCGGATGACCGATCAGTTGCTATTGGACAGCAGGCCAAAGTTTGGTCAAGAGGATGAAAGAATTTAAGAGCTGGTCATCATAGTGCATCGGTGGCATTTCTTGTCCACATAAATAAGTATAGACACCTGTCAAGGTAGAAAGGTTCCACATACAAGTTGAACATACAAGTGAGAAAAAGCCTTTGAAGCAGCCCAGATATGATTGAGACAGAGGTGACCAGCACCTATGGACTTTTCGTAAGTTGGGTAGAATCGCATACGATATATAGAGGCGCGGGGTCGGGCATTAGGGTAAGAGGCCGGCCTAAGGGTTAAACGCCATGGAGCGTCCGGTGAGGTGGATGAGTTGCCTGAGGAGATATATAGGATGGGAATGATACAGAGGCACAAGGCACTGTGTCTTAGCCTCTCTGATGAAGGCTTTTGCACGAGCCGAAATGGTGGAGGATGAAAGCGAAAAGCTCTTGACTTTTGTTTACACACCATCCCAGTTCACATCTGTTATATAAACTATATATATATATATATATATATATATATATATATATATATATATATATATATATATATATATATATATATATATATACCCTACACCTTTTCTCTTCTCTAAGTCCTTTAATGACATACGTCTAACTCAGAGAGCACATCTTATATTTCCCTGTCAATATACTTCGTCCAATACTCCTGTAATGATAGACATTATATACACTAGGGGAAAGAGTGGCTTAGATTAACCCAGAAGAAAAGATGAAACTGATTTATGTAAGGTGATGAGCTGGACATGCTAGAATTATCAAGGGGTAAAGAGCACTGTAGATTTTAACAATTAAAAGACAACTTATGATTACATTCACTACTGACCCACGTTTAATTTTGAAAACTTTTGATTTGATTGAACAGATGAACGGGGAAAGATACAGCCCATATCTCTTACTGGGGTGAACAATAGAGTAAGCCTTTAGTTAAAACAGGATCACGAACTACATTATCATACAGGATAGACAAACTCAAAATCATACACAATACACTAACCACAAGCAGTACCCAGGACCGTGGGACACGATGCCTCTCCCAGAAAAACAAGAAGTCAAACACATACACAAGAGGGCTTATATATATATATATATATATATATATATATATATATATATATATATATATATATATATATATATACACACACATCATACACAAGGCCCCCACATCACAGACATAGATAAACTAACAGAGAAGACGTGTTGCATAGAAGAGTTTTTACAGAGACACACACAGACATACCAACAGGGTGTTACAATGGAAGCCACAGGGAGGGACCTAACCTAACCCACGGGCGGGGCGCGCCCCATTTCCCCTTCCTCCTCCTCCTCCTCCTCCGGAGACACTTACCTCGGAGATCTTGGAGTTCTTGTCCTTGCTGTCGTAAGGGAAGGTTTCGTAGATGTTGGCGTGTTTGAGCTTCGGTGGGATCCCGTCGACGTCCTCGTAGGTCGGCTCCACTGTTCGTCAAATTGACGTGTGACATTTGGGTTTAAGGTTTTGCGTCTGATGGTCTTCGTAACGGCAATATAAATGTGTGCCCAGGGAAAAACATTTTTTAAGAGAACAAAATTTTTATTTTTTATTTTATTTTTTATTTTTTTGTTGGGGGGGGTGTTGATGGGTCATAAGGACCCGTTATGTAGTTTGATTTTTTTTATGAAGTGGTGGTTTTAAATAAGAAATAATGTCATATGGACCAATTTAGATGTTTTTTTTTTCATTAATTGGAGTGCAAATGAATTATTTCTTTCTTTTTTGTAATGGCTATGCCTATACATAATACAGACACAAACAACATTAGATATCACTTCAGATGATAATTCTCACTTATGACCATTGTTGTACATACAACACTATGCCTACAACTCCTCTATCTATCTCATGAAACTACAACAGCTGTTGTAGTCCATACAGCACTATGCCTACAACTCCTCTATCTATCTCTTGAAACTACAACAGCTGTTGTAGTACAGACACACAGACACACACATACACACACATATATATAGCTATTACTGTCCTTGCATCATAGCTCTGTCATCCCTAATAGATACTACAATAAAAACTACAGCAGGAGATCTTACAACCTCTACAACACGCATCACCCTACGTCCGTTGCAGCCATTCTACAATTCCAGCCATGATAACAAGTCTTCTACAACCCCTGTTGTGATATGCCTCACCCATCCATCTACAGCAAAGCCAAATTACGACACTCAGAATACATCCGCCTACGGCATCAACAACTACCTTACTACCCAACCCAACGCCACCCCATCACCCGAAACCTGACTACATAACTGCCACAGCTACAACTTATGGATGGGCCTCTCCCCCTAATCCTCGCCTCTCACTACTTCGAGGCTACAACTTTACAGGAGAAAGAGAGATGGATGTCCCTTCTCTACAACATACAGGTCTACTGAACACCATAACCCACTACAACATACAGGTTCTACTGAACACCATAACCCACTACAACAAGGTCTACTGAACACCATAACCTACTACAACATACAGGTTCTACTGAACACCATAGCTCACCAGTCCTGCAGAAGATAACGTCTGGGCCGTCATCCCCATCTTTGCTGTGGTGTAGTGGGGCGTGGGGCACCTTCAGCCCGGACTCTGGACGCTCCTTGCTCCTCCTGGCGTCTCCCCTCAACTTCATTACGACCACGACCACGATGGCCACCAGGACCAGCGCCCCAACTACGCCGATGAGGACCCCCAAGATGGGCGTGATTGGGAAGATGTGCGTCGAAGGAATGGCTGGCGAAAGAGGAGAAATGATTAGGGTTGTTCAGATGTGTAGACTTGATGGCCTTCCCTCGCGTTTGCGTGGTAGCGCCAGGAATCGACGAAGAAAAGGCCACATCGGCTCTCATCCATTTCTTGGCCTTTTCTCGCGTTTGCGAGGTAGCGCCAGGAATCGATGAAGAAAAGGCCACATCGGCTCTCATATCCATTCCCTGGCCTTTCCCTCGCGTTTGCGAGGTAGCGCCAGGAATCGATGAAGAAAAGGCCACATCGGCTCTCATATCCATTCCCTGGCCTTCTCTCGCGTTTGCGAGGTAGCGCCAGGAATCGACGAAGAAAAGGCCACAGCCGCTCTCATCCATTCCCTAGCTGTCATGTGTAATGCACCGAAACCACAGCTCCCTATCCACATCCAGGCCCCACAGACCTTCCCATGGTTTACTTCAGACGCTTCACATGCCCTGGTTCGGACTTGTGATAGCACGTCGACCCCAGTATACCACATCGTTCCAATTCAGTCTATCCCGTGCACGACTTTCACCCTCCTGCTTGTTCAGGCACCGATCGTTCAAAATCTTTTTACTTCCATCCT
>NC_092285.1:8902905-8905405 GCF_036320965.1 Panulirus ornatus
GGACCACAGAATCGCCCGTTCATTAGTTCTGGACAAGATTTTCTTTCACCCAGATTCCAAGAAGCTCATAATGACACCTCGTAGAGAGGGAGGGAGAGGTTGACCCGTACCGCCCCGTGTGAGGAGTAGATTACTACCATGACATACAACTGGCCATCTTGAAATGGAGGTTGTGCCTCCACACACACACACACACTTCACCACTGCGGCTCGTACTTAAACCAATTCACCAACTCTACTTACACTTTATTGTAAGGACGAGGGGTTGGCTGTCGCCCGCGCCGATGGAGTTAGAGGCGACGCAGGTGTAGAGCCCAGCCTGCTGGCGCTCCACGAAGGTAAGCTTGAGTTTCGATCTCGTCACCACGACCCCAGCTGTCTTGTTCGGCTGCACTTGCAAACCCTGTAGGAGCAAGATGATTGGCACGGTCAGTCTTGTGTGTGTGTGTGTCGCCATTTCCTACGTGAGCGAGGTACCGTTAAGAACAGGTGACAAGAGCCATAGAAGGGGGAAAAAGTCCTCTCTTGGCTCCTCGCTCTGTTCCTTCTTCAGGAGAGTAATACAGGAAGGGAGGATTTCCAGCCCGTCCCGCTCCCTCCCATCTTAGGCGCCTTCTTATGTCAGTTTATATATATATATATATATATATATATATATATATATATATATATATATATATATATATATATATATATATATGAGAGAGAGATTCACAGCACCAATTTAAGACGAGATCAACCCTTCCTCATTAACTCGAGGCTTAATTCATCATCTACACATGACCTGTACTCACTCCCTTGGACTATTTAACAAAACACACCTTCTTCCATATAACTCATTAACTCACATAGACCCCCCGTACGTTTCCCCCCTCATTAATTATCCCGGGGCTTTTTTTGGGAGGTTCCCCCGGGTTAAATTCTCACTCAGGGGCTCAGCTCCTTGGCCCCTCATGTCTCGGTAACTCTAATGGCTGTCTCATTAGTGCGTGACCCAGCGTATGTATGTCTGTCTGTCTCTCTCTCTCTCTCTCTCTCTCTCTCTCTCTCTCTCTCTCTCTCTCTCTGGGTGATAGGGACGACTTTGGATGAGGGAGGAGGGGTTTAGGCGTTCTCACTTGTTAGCCAAGGACCAATGAGGAGAGCGAGGTGGGGCAGGTTTCGTGAGGTGGGGAAGAGTGAGAATAAGTATGGTTGTGAGGTTAATGAGAGTATTACCTTCTCCTCACAGTTTTGAATACATATTCGCCACTTCCCGCGTTAGCGGGGTAGCGATAAGAACAGAGGACTGAGCCTTAGAGAGAATATCCTCACTTGGCCCCCTTCTGTGTTCCTTTATTTTTTTTTGGAAAAGTTAAAAACACGGGAAGGGAGAATCTCCAGCCCCCTCGCTCCCTCCCCTTTTAGTCGCTTCTACGACACGCAGGAAATACGTAGGAAGGTTAATATATATATATATATATATATATATATATATATATATATATATATATATATATATATATATATATAATAGTCTTACGTATCACCTCTGTTGCCTTAGGACCGAAAGGGACTTTAAGTATATGCAAATAAAACCCAGAGTAAACGAGGGTAATCAACATCATTTTAAACACATGCAAATGTTACGTTTCAGAGGCGAAGGAAGGCCAAGGCGTCCAGCTGCTTTTCCTCAAACAGGACAGAAATACACCGTGTGTGTGTGTGTGTGTGGTGTGTGTGTGTGTGTGTGTGGGGACACTTCAGAGTTATATACATGGTACACATGACACTCGCATGACTCCTGTTGCCTGATGAATTCACGACATGAATTTCAAGACATTATGTGAAAAAGATATGTTTTTTTCTTTTAACTATTCGCCATTTCCCGCGTTAGCGAGGTAGCGTTAAGAACAGAGGACTGGGCCTTTGAGGGAATATCCTCACCTGGCCCCCTTCTCTGTTTCCTCCTTTTGGAAAATTAAAAAGAAACGAGAGGGGAGGATTTCCAGCCCCCCCCCCCCCCCCCCCCCCCCCCGCTCCCTCCCCTTTTAGTCGCCTTCTACGACACGCAGGGAATACGTGGGAAGTATTCTTAATCCCCTATCCCCATATATATATATATATATATATATATATATATATATATATTATAACAAGGAGTACGTGGAGGCAAGCATAGAGCGTACAGTAGGTACAATACCTAGACAAAGGAGGGTAATAGGCGAGTCCAATTAGGGCCCAGGAACCCATACGGTCCATCTACCCGTGTCAAAGAAAATAAGAAAACGAGGTGTTGGTGATAATGTTGACACTGGTAGACGTATGATGAGTCACGGGAGTAAGAAATTTTCCCTGATTCTGTCCGAAAAAGAGAGAAAAACGAAATGGTTTCAAATTTTCAATGATTGTTCTCTAAATAAATCATTTTCGAGATGATTGACCTGGTGTCAATATGTTTTCAGTAAATTGGCAAAAAAAAAATATATCCGCAGTGTAATTAAACTAGTTTTGTTTATAT
>NC_092285.1:8915405-8917905 GCF_036320965.1 Panulirus ornatus
ACATAATCTACCTCGATTCCATTGTCCAAGATCGTCGGCTCCCCTGGAGGAACTGTTGGAGAAAATGGGGTGTTGTGGATAAATCATTAAAGAAAATAGGGTGAGGGAGGATATTCAAGAAAATGGGGGTGATGTAGAGGAATTATTAGAGGAAATGCGGTGACTATATATATATATATATATATATATATATATATATATATATATATATATATATATATATATATATATATATCTTTCTTTATCTTTCATACTATTCGCCATTTCCCGCGATAGCGAGGTAGCGTTAAGAACAGAGGACTGGGCCTCTGAGGGAATATCCTCACCTGGCCCCCTTCCTTGTTCCTTCTTTTGGAAAATAAGAAAAAATAATGAGAGGGGAGGATTTCCAGCCCCCCGCTCCCTCCCCTTTTAGTCGCCTTCTACGACACGCAGGGAATACGTTGGAAATATATATATATATATATATATATATATATATATATATATATATATATATATATATATATATATATATATATATATATATATATATACACCATCACTCATTTATATGACTCTAGATCCTTGTTTTCATCAAACACCTAAACCTTAAAACCTCTCCTCACCTTCCTTATATCTTGCCGCTTTTAACCCCTTCACTTAAGAAATAGAGGTTCTAATTTTCCCCGGATGAGCGTTAATAAAACCTCTCTCAAGTTATGGCGTTAATGAGCGTTAGTTGTGGGGGTTTGGGGGTGGGATCTGTCTTGCCCTGTGAGAGTGGGGTGGGGGAAGGATACCTCTTCCCCCACCTTGGAAGGATTTGTTAGTAAGGTCGTTGAAGGACTTGAGGAACATGCAGAACACTGCCTTGTGTTCGGGTAGGTGGGGGTTCAGACACAAGTTCCTGTGGTGGTATTTGAAGGTTTGAATAAGACCACAGTTAACTGGAGGGTCTTTCATAAGCAAGGAGGAGGATCATATTGATGATAAGAATATGACGTTCGTTATCATTATTATTATTATTATAATTATTGTTATTATTATTATTAGTATCATTTTTATCATTACTGCTACTACAACTACTAGTGCTGTTTCTACTACTACTACTACTACTACTACTACTACTACCACTGCTATTACTGCTACTATTACTACTACTATTACTACTACTACTAATAATAATAATAATAATAGTAATAATTGATAATAATGTTGGTAATACTGATAATAAAGATAATGAATAAAGACGCAGACATACGCTCCTACTTACCAATAATGCTCAAGTTGGTGGAGGACTTCTGTGTGGGCTTTCTCCTGTAATCCACCCTGCAGACGTAGACCCCAGCGTCCGAGGCAAAAACAGGGTCTATCTGCAGGTAAGGTGGGTATTCATCGGTGCTGAAGTAGGCCCTTGATCCTAAGAGTGCCTCCTCAACCCACATTCTCGTATATGGTCGCCTCGTGTCCACGCTAAAGGCAGAAGAAAGGACAGATGGTCATTTACCTTTTAGAATGTAATCCACGAAATGAAATTACATAATCATATGATGATATTGTAATCCACGAAATGAAATTACATAATTATATGATTATATTGTAATCCACGAAATGAAATTGCATGATTATATGATTATATTGTAATCCACGAAATGAAATTACATAATTATATGATTATATTGCAATCCACGAAATGAAATTACATAATTATATGATTATATTGTAATCCACGAAATGAAATTACATAATTATATGATTATATTGTCATCCACGAAATGAAATTACATAATTATATGATTATATTGTAATCCACGAAATGAAATTACATAATTATATGATTGATTATATTGCAATCCACGAAATGAAATTACATAATTATATGATTATATTGTAATCCACGAAATGAAATTACATAATTATATGATTATATTGCCATCCACGAAATGAAATTACATAATTATATGATTATATTGTAATCCACGAAATGAAATTGCATTATTATATGATTATATTGTAATCCACGAAATGAAATTACATAATTATATGATTATATTGTAATCCACGAAATGAAATTACATAATTATATGATTATATTGTAATCCACGAAATGATATTACATAATTATATGATTATATTGTAATCCACGAAATGAAATTACATAATTATATGATTATATTGTAATCCACGAAATGAAATTACGTAATTATATGATTGATTATATTGTAATCCACGAAATGAAATTACATAATTATATGATTATATTGCCATCCACGAAATGAAATTACATAATTATATGATTATATTGTAATCCACGAAATGAAATTGCATAATTATATGATTATATTTTAATCCACGAAATGAAATTACATAATTATATGATTATATTGTAATCCACGAAATGAAATTACATAATTATATGATTATATTGTAATCCACGAAATGAAATTACATAATTATATGATTATATTGTAATCCACGAAATGAAATTACATAATTATATGATATTGTAATCCACGAA
>NC_092285.1:8927905-8940405 GCF_036320965.1 Panulirus ornatus
GTGTCCGTGGCAGGGGAAGAGTGTAGAGAAGGTGAGTGGATTGCCACACTTGTGTGTGTCTGTGTGTGTGTGTGTGTGTGTAAAAAGGGGTTTACCCCTTGCAAAGGTGGGTGAGTGTGTGAGTTCGTATGTTTGCCATGGGAGTTAAGGGGGTTTGTGATACTCGTATTTATTGCAGTGGAGGTTTCTGGTTCTCTCTCTCTCTCTCTCTCTCTCTCTCTCTCTCTCTCTCTCTCTCTCTCTCTCTCTCTCTCTCTCTCTCTCTCTCTCTGTGTGTGTGTGTGTGTGTGTGTGTGTGTGCTCTCAGACTCTTTGATCATCTTCAAGGAGGCTGAGTCTTCTTCTTCGGGCACAAAAGAGTACAGTATGGTCGGGACCTTCCTATCTCAAGGAGCCTCTCTTACCCTGCTCCTGCAGGAAGCGCACCTTAAAAGCTTTTGGATCCCCATAAAAGGGATCTTGGTGTTGCACATACATGTTCTTCTTAGCCAGTTAGCATCACAAACTGACAAACAATGGCCATATTTGCACGTTTACATGCCCCCCCCATATATCATATCGGTCCAAATTATTCTTTCTAATTCCTGCCCCTAAACTCTCACTCATTCACATGCATATACAAATAAATTTACAGATAGGGGGAGAAATACGTGTACAAATAAACAAATAAATGGATAAACGAGCGACAAACAAAAACAATTTAAAAGATATATGATAATATTCATTGTACATTTCCAAACACAAACAAAAACAATTGAAAGGATATATGATTATATTACAAACACAAACAAAAACAATTAAAAACAATTTAAAGGATATATGATTATATTCCAAACACAAACAAAAACAATTGAAAGGATATATGATTATATTACAAACACAAACAAAAACAATTGAAAGGATATATGATTATATTACAAACACAAACAAAAACAATTGAAGGATATTCGATTCCATTCTTTGCACATTTCCATTCTGCTCTTCATTTCGTTTCTCTTATTCAAGACAGAAAGTACGCGGGGAGGACTTTGTGTCCAATCTATCACACCGGCCCCAACACTAACAGATACACGGTTGCCGCTCTAAAGGGATTATTACGATTAATTATGCGAGGTTTGTGAGATTAATGCAGATTAATCTGCGTTAAATTGAGTTAAATGAGAAGATTCGGGGCCCCTGGATGATTAATCAGGGCTCGGTCACATCAAAGTACTAGGTCAAATGCAGGTCTGTTTTGGGTGGGTCTGGGTCGTAACGATAGGGAGAGAGAGAGAGAGAGAGAGAGAGAGAGAGAGAGAGAGAGAGAGAGAGAGAGAGAGAGAGAGAGAGAGAGGGGGGGGGACCTTTCGTTCTTCAGTACCTACGAGGACCCAGCGCGTAGCGCGCTCACCGCCTGTCATGACACTTGTTTTAGCGTTTTTTTTTCTTTTCTTTTCTTCCCGTCGCTACACACACTCTCTCTCTCTCTCTCTCTCTCTCTCTCTCTCTCTCTCTCTCTCTCTCTCTCTGTGTAGTATGAAGTAGTTAATGCCTTATCAATTAGTCCATGAATTAACGTTTGTTAACCTAGTAAAACTATCCTACCATGCGCTGAATTTAATGCAAACTAGTACAGTAAACATATCAGTAAATTTTAGGGAAAATAAAAAGATGTTCTGGAAGGAGGTAAATAGGGTGCGTAAGACAAGGGAGCAAATGGGAACTTCAGTGAAGGGCGTAAATGGGGAGGTGATAACAAGTAGCGGTGATGTGGGAAGGAGATGGAATGAGTATTTTGAAGGTTTGTTGAATGTGTCTGATGACAGAGTGGCAGATATAGGGTGTTTTGGTCGAGGTGGTGTGCAAAGTGAGAGGGTTAGGGAAAATGATTTGGTAAACAGAGAAGAGGTAGTAAAAGCTTTGCGGAAGATGAAAGCCGGCAAGGCAGCAGGTTTGGATGGTATTGCAGTGGAATTTATTAAGAAAGGGGGTGACTGTATTGTTGACTGGTTGGTAAGGTTATTTAATGTATGTATGACTCATGGTGAGGTGCCTGAGGATTGGCGGAATGCGTGCATAGTGCCATTGTACAAAGGCAAAGGGGATAAGAGTGAGTGCTCAAATTACAGAGGTATAAGTTTGTTGAGTATTCCTGGTAAATTATATGGGAGGGTATTGATTGAGAGGGTGAAGGCATGTACAGAGCATCAGATTGGGGAAGAGCAGTGCGGTTTCAGAAGTGGTAGAGGATGTGTGGATCAGGTGTTTGCTTTGAAGAATGTATGTGAGAAATACTTAGAAAAGCAAATGGATTTGTATGTAGCATTTATGGATCTGGAGAAGGCATATGATAGAGTTGATAGAGATGCTCTGTGGAAGGTATTAAGAATATATGGTGTGGGAGGCAAGTTGTTAGAAGCAGTGAAAAGTTTTTATCGAGGATGTAAGGCATGTGTACGTGTAGGAAGAGAGGAAAGTGATTGGTTCTCAGTGAATGTAGGTTTGCGGCAGGGGTGTGTGATGTCTCCATGGTTGTTTAATTTGTTTATGGATGGGGTTGTAAGGGAGGTAAATGCAAGAGTCCTGGAAAGAGGGGCAAGTATGAAGTCTGTTGGGGATGAGAGAGCTTGGGAAGTGAGTCAGTTGTTGTTCGCTGATGATACAGCGCTGGTGGCTGATTCATGTGAGAAACTGCAGAAGCTGGTGACTGAGTTTGGTAAAGTGTGTGGAAGAAGAAAGTTGAGAGTAAATGTGAATAAGAGCAAGGTTATTAGGTACAGTAGGGGTGAGGGTCAAGTCAATTGGGAGGTGAGTTTGAATGGAGAAAAACTGGAGGAAGTGAAGTGTTTTAGATATCTGGGAGTGGATCTGTCAGCGGATGGAACCATGGAAGCGGAAGTGGATCATAGGGTGGGGGAGGGGGCGAAAATTTTGGGAGCCTTGAAAAATGTGTGGAAGTCGAGAACATTATCTCGGAAAGCAAAAATGGGTATGTTTGAGGGAATAGTGGTTCCAACAATGTTGTATGGTTGCGAGGCGTGGGCTATGGATAGAGATGTGCGCAGGAGGATGGATGTGCTGGAAATGAGATGTTTGAGGACAATGTGTGGTGTGAGGTGGTTTGATCGAGTAAGTAACGTAAGGGTAAGAGAGATGTGTGGAAATAAAAAGAGCGTGGTTGAGAGAGCAGAAGAGGGTGTTTTGAAATGGTTTGGGCACATGGAGAGAATGAGTGAGGAGAGATTGACCAAGAGGATATATGTGTCGGAGGTGGAGGGAACGAGGAGAAGAGGGAGACCAAATTGGAGGTGGAAAGATGGAGTGAAAAAGATTTTGTGTGATCGGGGCCTGAACATGCAGGAGGGTGAAAGGAGGGCAAGAAATAGAGTGAATTGGAGTCATGTGGTATACAGGGGTTGACGTGCTGTCAGTGGATTGAAGCAAGGCATGTGAAGCGTCTGGGGTAAACCATGGAAAGCTGTGTAGGTATGTATATTTGCGTGTGTGGACGTGTGTATGTACATGTGTATGGGGGGGGGGGTGGGCCATTTCTTTCGTCTGTTTCCTTGCGCTACCTCGCAAACGCGGGAGACAGCGACAAAGTATAAAAAAAAAAAAAAAAAAAAAAAAAAAAAAATATATATATATATATATATATATATATATATATATATATATTGGAAAGGATATATGATGTGATTATTATACGAAAGTGCACTTGGGAACTTTTCGTGTTTCATTTTTATATATATATATGAAGCGTTACAGAGGCACAACCTTAAACCCTTCTCTGAACACGTATGTAATTATAAACGTAATGTCATTTTTGATAGTGTTATTCTAAACGTGAAGAGTTTATTTAATTGGACATAAGAGTCTTTTGAATTCCATGGACAAAAAAAGGACAAAAAAAAAAATGTGTGTGTGTGTGTTTGCTTTTCGACATGTGAGGAAGGAGCAACATCGTATTTCAGAGGTAGTGTGTGTGTGTGTGTGTGTGTGTGCTCCCGTTTTCTGTTATGATGGAACGAAAACGGAGAATGGGCGATGCACAACAGAAACTGACAGTCTTTTTATTTTACATTTAACGGAAGTCGTCTTTTTTTTTATTTTTTTTTAATTTAAGGCAGCACCGTAGCAGAACCCGGAATGAGTGAAGTGAATGTTCATCTTTAGGGAGCCTCAATTCCTATGGATGCGAGTTCTGGAGGAAGAAAAAAAAAGAAAAAAGAAAAGAAAATGGATTGTGGTTCTGGCCGTCCAGAGGATCGAACCGCGACATGTTTCCGGCGGGGCAGCCCAGCGGCCCACCCCCCTGTGTTGCTCCCTCTCTCCCCTGGTCGATAGATTATGGGGCGGGGGGGGGGGAACCCCTGGCCTAGGCTAGTGTGTGTGTGTGTGTACACACAGAGGAGTAAATAAAACGTACATATGTACGAGGTTAAGAGATCGGGTGGGGATGTGGATGAGAGGGACCAACACGAGTGTAGAAAAAACCACTCTCTCCGTAACACACAAATAGTAATCTCTCTCTCTCTCTCTCTCTCTCTCTCTCTCTCTCTCTCTCTCTCTCTCTCTCTCTCTCTCTCTCTTTCCCTTCCTCATTCTCTCTCTCCCTTCCTCACTCTCTCTCTCCCTTCCTCTGTCTCTCTCTCTCTCTCTCTCTCTCTCTCTCTCTCTCTCTCTCTCTCTCTCTCTCTCTCTCTCTCTCTCTCTCTCTCTCTCTCTCTCTCTCTCTCTCTCTCTCCCTTCCTCATTCTCTCTCTCCCTTCCTCTCTCTCTCTCTCTCTCTCTCTCTCTCTCTCTCTCTCTCTCTCTCTCACATATATGCACACACGAAGCCCAGCCAATGGAGATGACATGAAATGCAATATTCCCCCCGTAGGATGCACAAAGGCGAGGAAGGAAACAGAAGACAAAGAAAAGGGAGGGTTGCTGGCTCCACTGATAAGGGATGCACCTCGACGTTTCAGGAAATACTGGGAGGGAAAAAAAAAATGGGGGAAAGAGACAGTCCCCTCTGAGGAGAGAGAGAGAGAGAGAGAGAGAGAGAGAGAGAGAGAGAGAGAGAGAGAGAGAGAGAGATCTGGAGGGTTTAAGATGGTCTTGGTCGTGAACAAACCATCGAAATGGAACTGTACCATGGTAATGTCACCGGAGATCCCTCGTCCCCATGTTGCAGTTCGACACCACAAGCTTATCGAGGAAGAGAGAGAGAGAGAGGGAGAGAGAGAGAGAGAGGAAGGGAGAGAGAGAGTGAGGAAGAGAGAGAGATAATGAGGAAGGGAGAGAGAGAATGAGGAAGGGAAAGAGAGAATGAGGAAGGGAGAGAGAGAGAGAGAGAAGGAGAGAAGAGAGAGGAAGGGAGGAGAGAGAGAGAGGGAAGGGAGAGAGAGAGAGAGGAAGGGAGAGAGAGAGAGAGGAAGGGAGAGAGAGAATGAGGAAGGGAAAGAGAGAATGAGGAAGAGAGACAGAGCGACAGAGAGAGAGGGAGAGAGAAAAGAGAGGAGAGGGGAGAGAGGGAAAGAGGGGGAGAGAGTGAGGAAGGGAGAGAGAGAAATGGGGGAAGGGGAAAGAGAGAATGAGGAAGGGAGGAAAAGGAGAGAGAGGGGAGAGAGAAAAGAGAGAAGAGGGGAGAAAAGAGGGGGGGGAGGGGAGGGGGGGGGGGGAGGAGGGGGGATGAAGACTTCGGAAGCAAGTTAAAGAGGAGAAGGGAGAAAAGGGAAAAGGGGTGGGGGGGGGGAAACGAAACGAAAAATTTCTAAATGAAGAAAAAAATGCGAAAACAATTTTGGGGGGTTGTCCCCCCCCCAAAAGATGTAAAAAAAACTCTCATCTCTCTCCGGGTCTCCTTCTCTCGTCCTTCCACCTCTCTCTCTCTCCTTTCCCTCTTCTCTCTCTTCCTCATCTCTCTCTCTCTCCCTCTTCTCTCTCCCTCCTCACTCTCATCTCTATATACCTTCCTCCTATTTCATCTCCCCTTCCCACTCTCTCTCTTAAAAACTTCTCCTCCTCACTCTCTCTTCTCTCCTTCCTCACTCTTTTTTCCCTCTCCCTTCCTCTCTCCTCTCTCTCTCTCTCTCTCTCTCTTCCTCATCTCTCTCTCCCTCCATCTCTCTCATCTCTCTCTCCTTCCTCTTTCTTTCCCTTCCTCACTCTCTCTCTCTCCCTTCCTCACTCTCTCTCTCCCTTCCCCCTCTTCATCCCTCTCCCACTCACTCTCTCTCTCTCTCTCTCTCTCTCTCTCTCTCTCCTCTCTCTCTCTCTCTTCCACCCACTCTGCCACAGGAAAAGGATATAAAGTTTTAAGTGCCTTCGGCCACTCACCACACACACAGAAGACCTCCCCAGCGGGGATGGTGGAGGAGAGGGAGAAGAAGTGCTACACCCCCAGAGTGTGGGGGGTGGTGGGCGGGCTTGTGTTTAACCCACTGTTTGAGGTGTTCAAGGCAGTGTCTGGGGGGTAGGGGGTAGGGGGGGTGTGTTGTTGACTCTCGTGTGTGGTGTGTTGTGTGTGTGTGGCGTGTTTGGGGTTGTTAAACACTGTGTTTGGGGGTGTTGGACCCCAGACTCTGGGGCTATACTCAGTGTCTGGGGTGGGGTGTTACTTCTTTTGTGTGGGGTGTGCTGAACTCAGCCTGTGCGTGTTTTGGGTGTTTTACTAAGTGTTTAGGGTGTTAAACCCAGAGTTTGGGGTGTTAAACCCAGTATTTGGGGCGTTAAACCCAGTATTTGGGGTGTTACGCTCATTATTTGCGGCGTTAAATCCCGTATTTGGGGGTTAAACCCAGTGCATGGGGTATTAAACCCAGAGTTTAGGGCTTTAAACCCAGTGCTTGGGGTGTTAAACCCAGTATTTGGGGTGTTGAACTTAACGTGTGTGTGTGTTTGGGATGTTAAACCAATATCTGGGCTGTTAAATCCAGTGCTTGGGATGTTAATACCAGTTTGTGAGCTGTTAAACCTAGTGTGTGGGGGTGTTAAACCCAGTGTCTGGGGTATTTAACCTATTTAACCAAGTGTTAAGGGTTTTAAACTCAGTGTGTGGGGTATTAAAGTAAGTGTCTGGGGTATTAAAGTAAATGTCTGGGGTTTTAAACCCAGTGTCTGGGGTTTTAAACCAGTGTCGGGTTTTAAACTCAGTGTCTGGGTATTAAACCAAGTGTTAAGGGTTTTAAACCCGGTGTCTGGGGGTTTTAAACCCAGTGTGGGGCGATAGATCAGGACTGTATACCCCCAGAATATGGGGGCGTTTGGCCCCTCCCCACACACCCACCTGTGGGGCATGGACGGCTTTTGGGATGACCCCAAAACACCACCCTGGGGTCAAAGGTCAGGTCTCCGTTTTCTATTTTTTATATTTTTTAAACCTTCGTTATGGTACGGTGGTAAGCACCGCGGAGGATCAATTCAAATGCCCACACCTCCCTATATAAGCCCATGTCATCGTGGTCATCACCTCAGTGTTGACATGGGCGAGGTCGGGGGAGCACACACGCTGGGGCCCTCGTCCCTCCTCATGATCGCCAGTCGGGTGGTTCGTGATGTAATCACCAGTGAGGGTAGTTAGGGTGGCGGTCTCTCTCCACAAATGGCTCGTGGGGATAAAGTGATCACTTGTCACTTTACAGGTACGTGATGAAAGGGGGGAGGGGGTTGTTTTGGTTTTATTAAGTGGATTTAAGTAGAAGTGACTTTCCATCTGTGGCAATTACGTGTTCGTGTATTTGATTTCAAAGTCGGCAAGGGCCGAACCCCCGAGGGAGTAATGATTAATATGTAGTAGAACGCAGGTGGATTAGTGATTAATATTGATTAAAACACGGAGGATTAATGATTCATGTTGATTAGACCTTGGGGGATTTATGATTAATAGTTATTTGAACTTCGGGGGTTGATTAATATTGATTAAAACACGGAGGATTAATGATTCATGTTGATTAGACCTTGGGGGGTTTATGATTAATAGTTATTAGAACTTCGGGGGTTGATTAATATTGATTAAAACGGAGGATTAATGATTCATGTTGATTAGACCTTGGGAATTTATGATTAATAGTTATTAGAACTTCGGGGGTTGATTAATATTGATTAAAACACGGAGGATTAATGATTGATATTGATTAGAACTTGGGGATTTATGATTAATAGTTATTAGAACTTCAGGGGTTGATTAATATTGATTAAAACGGAGGATTAATGATTGATATTGATTAGACCTTGGGGGATTTATGATTAATAGTTATTAGAACTTCGGGGGTTGATTAATATTGATTAAAACGGAGGATTAATGATTCATGTTGATTAGAACTTGGGAATTTATGATTAATAGTTATTAGAACTTCGGGGGTTGATTAATATTGATTAAAACACGGAGGATTAATGATTGATATTCATTAGAACTTGGGGGTTTATGATTAATAGTTATTAGAACTTCGGGGGTTGATTGATAGTGATTAAAACACGGAGGATTAATGAGTTGATTAGAACTTGGGGATTTATGATTGAGTTATTAGAACTTTGGGGATTAATGATTGATATTTGTTAGAACCCGGGGATTAATCATTGATATTTACTTGAACGCAGGTGGATAAATGATTAATATTAGAACCTCGGGATTAATGATTAATATTTGTTAGAGCACGGAGGATTAGTGATTGATATTATTAGCAATACGGAGGGTTAATGATTAATATTATAACTTTGGATGATTAATGATTAATATTTGAACTCCGGAGGATTAATGATCAATATTGATTAGAACCCAGAAGGATTAATGATTGATATTGATTAGAACCCAGGAAGATTAATAATTAATGCTTATTAGAACCCAGGAAGATTAATAATTAATGCTTATTAGAACCCAGGAGGATTACTTGATTAATATTCATTAGAACCCAGGAGGATTAATGATTGATATTCATTAGAACCCAGGAGGATTAATGATTAATATTCATTAGAACCCAGGAGGATTAATGATTAATATTCATTAGAACCCAGGAGGATTAATGATTGATATTCATTAGAACCCAGGATTAATGATTAATATTCATTAGAACCCAGGAGGATTAATGATTAATATTCATTAGAACCCAGGAGGATTAATGATTAATATTCATTAGAACCCAGGAGGATTAATGATTGATATTTATTAGAACTTTGGAGGATTAATGATCAATATTCATTAGAACCCAGGAGGATGAACTATTAATACTTATTAGAACCCAGGAGGATTAATGATTAATATTTTCAATGGGTATATATACTAAGGGACGATTGCTGGCTGATTAATCTGGTTGCTAGGTAAGGCATTGGTCGACGACTATTTGTTATTAATAAACGTATTCATTGATGATTAATTTACATAACGGTGTGAGGGCTTGTGATTAGCATACATGTTGATCATGGACGATTAATTTGCATATCATTACTCTCGTGGATGGATGAGTTGTGTGTCGTAAGATATTGGACGATAATGTATTACGTGAAATGATTGAGTGATTATAATGTTGGACATGTAGGAAAGACACAGACATAGACAGAGACAGACAGACAGACAGACAGACACACACACACACACACACACACACACACACACACACACACACACACACACACACACACACACACACGCGCGCGTACATACTTCATACATACATACATTCATACACACATACACACACACATACACACACAGACATAGACAGACAGACAGACACACACACACACATACACAGACAGACAGACAGACACACACACATACATACACACACACACACACACACACATACATACATACATACATACATACATACATACATACATACATACACACACGCAGACATACACAGACAGACAGACAGACAGACACACACACGCAGACATACACAGACAGACAGACAGACACACACACACACATACACACACACATACACACGTCCGATGCGTCTCCATGAACCACCATCTCTTGTGGGTTAATGGAAGCTGTGGTAACCCAGCTGCTGTGTGCAGCGCAGCGCGTACTGCACATAAAGTGTACATAAGTTACTGTGAGGATGTAAGTTTGGTAAGTGGAGCTGGGGGAATGTAAGTGTTAAATTTCATGTTCTGGTAATATTCACCTTCGTGGGACACCCAATTTCATGGTCTGGTAATATTCATCTTCGTGGGACACCCAATTTCATGGTCTGGTAATATTCACCTTCGTGGGTCACCCAATTTCATGGTCTGGCAATATTCACCTTCGTGGGTCACCCAATTTCATGGTCTGGCAATATTCACCTTCGTGGGTCACCCAATTTCATGTTCTGATAATATTCACCTTCGTGGGACAACCAATTTCATGGTCTCTGGCAATATTCACCTTCGTGGGTCACCCAATTTCATGGTCTGGTAATATTCACCTTCGTGGGTCACCCAATTTCATGGTCTCTGGTAATATTCACCTTCGTGGGACACCCAATTTCATGGTCTCTGGTAATATTCACCTTCGTGGGTCACCCAATTTCATGGTCTGGTAATATTCACCTTCGTGGGTCACCCAATTTCATGGTCTCTGGTAATATTCACCTTCGTGGGTCACCCAATTTCATGTTCTGGTAATATTCACCTTCGTGGGACACCCAATTTCATGTTCTGGTAATATTCACCTTCGTGGGACAACCAATTTCATGTTCTGGTAATATTCACCTTCGTGGGACAACCAATTTCATGGTCTGGCAATATTCACCTTCGTGGGTCACCCAATTTCATGGTCTGGCAATATTCACCTTCGTGGGACAACTAATTTCATGGTCTGGTAATATTCACCTTCGTGGGACAACCAATTTCATATTCACAGCCAATATTCACCTTCGTGGGTCACCCAGATTCATGTTCACTGGCTTGTTCCAAGTCCTATATAGCTTTTGAAATAACAATGTCCACCTTCAAAGTGTCGAGACTTTTTTTAGAAGGAACAGATATTTCCTTCAAAGTCTCCAAAAAAAAAGAGACTTTGGAAGGAAGAACACGTCTTCCTTCAAAGGCTCTCCCTCCCTCTCTCTCTCTCTCTCTCTCTCTCTCTCTCTCTCTCTCTCTCTCTCTCTCTCTCTCCTCCTCCTGACGGAGGGAGTGAGGGAGGGACTCCCTCCATCCCTCCCCCCCCCCCCACACACACACACCCCCAGCAGGATATTCACTCACTCCCCCTTCCCTCTGCTCCCCAAAAAGTTGGGAGAAGTGTGGGTCGCTTGGTGGCCGCCACAATATCCTTTCCCACACGACCTTATTTTGAGGGCACGAAGTTGCTGCACCCCCCTTTGGAGGGGGGGCGACGATCCCCCCACCCCTAAAAACCCCCCTCCCCCTCTCTCTCACCCCCCTCCTCCTCCTCCTCTTTGGTAAACTTTCGTTAATATTGCCCGGTTGAACATGCCCGGCGCGATAAATAAATAAAGGGCCGAGTTAATAAAGCGCTTATTTACTGGCCGGCCACTCGCTTGTGCTTGCGAGCGGCGGAGAGGGAGGGTGTGTGTGTGTGTGTGTGTGGCGAAGGGAGGAGGGAGTGTGTGTGTGTGTGTGTGTGTGTGTGTGTGTGTGTGTGTGTGTGTGTGTGTGTGTGGCGAAGGGAGGAGGGAGTGTGTGTGTGTGTGTGTGTGTGTGTGCGGCGAAGGGAGGAGGGTGTGTGTGTGTGTGTGTGTGTGTGCGTGCGGCGAAGGGAGGAGGGTGTGTGTGTGTGTGTGTGTGTGGCGGTGGGAGGTGGGTGTGTGTGTGTGTGTGTGTGTGTGTGTGTGTGTGTGTGCGGCGAAGGGAGGAGGGAGTGTGTTTTTGTGTGTGTGTGTGTGTGTGTTGGGGGGAGGAGGAGGAGGAGGAGGTAGGGGGAGTGTTGGGGTGGGGGGAAGGTGAGGGGAGAGTGTGGGGGTGGGGTTGGGGGAGGAGGAGGTAGTAGGGGGAGTTTGGGGTTGTGGGGGAGGGGAGAGTGTGGGGGTGGGGTTGGGGGAGGAGGAGGTAGAGGGAGTGTGGGGTTGTGGGGGAGGGGAGGGGAGAGTGTGGGGGTTGGGTTGGGGTTGGAGGAGGTAGAGGGAGTGTGGGGTTGTGGGGGAGGGGAGAGTGTGGGGTGGGGAGGAGGAGGAGGTAGAGGGAGTGTGGGGTTGTGGGGGAGGGAAGGGGAGAGTGTGGGGGTGGGGTTGGGGTTGGAGGAGGTAGGGGGAGTGTGGGGTTGTAGGGAAGGGGAGAGTGTGGGGTTGGGGTTGGGGGGGGTAGAGGGAGTGTGGGGTTGTGGGGGAGGGGAGAGTGTGGGGTTGTGGTCGGGGTTGGGGGAGGAGGAGGTAGGGGGTTGTGTGGGGTTGTGGGGGAGGGGAGAGTGTGGGGTTGGGGTTGGGGGGGGGGAATGTGTTTATCGCTGGGCCTTGTTTGCGGTAATCAAGTCTGGTTACCCAGCCCGGGGGGATAAGATGGTGGGACGTGTGGCTGCAGAGAGAGAGAGAGAGAGAGAGAGAGAGAGAGAGAGAGAGAGAGAGATGAGGCAGGGAACTGATTCT
>NC_092285.1:8945405-8975405 GCF_036320965.1 Panulirus ornatus
AACTTACGGATTTTACGCGCTGGCGCGCACACACACACACACACACACACACACACACACACACACACATATGCACTTAAACTGCTCTTAAAACATACACTCGCGATACTGCGCTTACATACACAGTCGCTTGAAGCTCCGAAGCCCCGAAACGACCCTGGTCGAACCTTTTACCCGAGCCTCTCCTCTGCCTTCGCCTGTGGGAGACAACAAGAGAGTTCGGCCCAGTTTCAACTCATGATCGAACCTTCCCTTCCCTCCGGATGGGCAGAGCTAAAATCGCCTCAGTATGTCTTCCACGCTCGGCCAAAGCGGAACTGAAGCCCGAGTCGAGACACGAGGTTCGACACCGCTTCGAACAGACGCGTCACAGGGACTAATGCCCTGCACCGTAGAAAACGGAGGCCCGCCGTCTTCCCTTACAACACACAGCGAATGGGAGACATTTATAAAACGTGCGTTCATGAAACCCATGTACACAGATAGGAGAAATACACGCATATATACACACATATACAGAGCCATGGCGTATACACAGAATATATATGCACATGGACACCAAGGGGACACAAATGCACTGCAACGTGACGAAGTTATCCGCGAACAGACGAAGATAGAACAGCATTAATATATGTCTTTGGCATCAGCCAGTATGAATTAGGCCATAAATTCCTGCTTTTACTGGTACTGATGTTCATCTGTGTGTGTCTGGGTATGGCGCCACGCCACCTCTTATCTCTCTCTCTCTCTCTCTCTCTCTCTCTCTCTCTCTCTCTCTCTCTCTCTCTCTCTCTCTCTCTCTCGCACGTCATCCGTTTTCGTAACAAAGTTGTCCAATTCTCTCTCCGTTTTCGTCTCGTTTTCTCTTCTCTTCTCTCCTCTCCTCTCGTCCACAATGTCCCTTTTGTTTTTGCTGTTTCCAGTACGCGTTGTTTTCTTTTCCTGTCACGCCGTGGTTCGCCCTATTAACTCGATTACTAACTTGCCTCATTAGGTTTCGTATGCTGGTGAGATCTAAGGAGGAGATGGTGAATTAGCTCGTTCATTGCCACTATCAACTGATGAGTTGGGTCATGGGGGCATGGCTGACCCGATGTATGAAGTTATGAGTGGCCAAGTGTGTGTGTGTGTGTGTGTGTGTATGTGTGTGTGTGTGTGTACGTGTGTATGTGTGTGTAAGTCATGAGAAGAAATACCTGTTTATGATATGCTTTTGGCCCCCTCGAGTGGGTTTACGACGTACTGTATTGCTCAAGGGTCGTACCGTCGTGCTCAAGGGGTCGTATCGTCGTGCTCAAGGGTCGTACCGTCGTGCCAAAGTGTCTTATTGTCCTGCTCAAGGCTCGTACCGTCGTGCTCAAGGGTCGTACCGTCTTGCTCAAGGGTCGTAACGTCGTGCTAAAGTGTCTTATTGTCCTGCTCAAGGCTCGTACCGTCGTGCTCAAGGGTCGTACCGTCTTGCTCAAGGGTCGTAACGTCGTGCTCAAGGGTCGTACCGTCTTGCTCAAGGGTCGTAACGTCGTGCTAAAGTGTTATTGTCCTGCTCAAGGGTCGTACCGTCGTGCTCAAGGGTCGTACCGTCGTGCTAAAACGTCTTATTGCCATGCTCAAAGGTCGTACCGTCGTGCTCTAGCATCGTACATTCGTGCTTTTTAAGGGTCGTACCGTCGTTGCTCAAAGGAGTCTAGAAGACTCAGGAGGCCAAGTACCCCCCCTTTTTAAAATGGAGAGAAGAAGGGGTAGTTGAGGGGATATGTGTGTGACGGGGGGGGGGGGGGGAGAAGGGTGGACGTGGTCGGCTTGCTTGGGGAGAGAGGGAGGGAGAGAAGAGGGGTATGTGTGGGGGGGGGGGGGTATTAATACCGCAGAGAGCTAGTGGTACATCCCAAATGGACAGATGTCCGAGAACATGTGCCTTCGATCGCATGGGAGACAGTGGGGACGGAGGCGTGGGGTAAGGGGGGAAAGCCAAGGGGGGAAAATCGGCTCTCTCTCTCTCCCCACACACCCCAGTTATAAAAATCTTGACAAGATGATCTCTCGTAAGCTGGTGGGAAGGATGAAGAAGGCGTTGCCATGAGAGAGGGGAAGAGCTGTGTTATGAGGGCTTGGGAATTCCCCTTCATGGACGTCTCCTCTAAGATGAAGGGAAGAAGTGTTCTGAGAAGGCATATATATATATATATATATATATATATATATATATATATATATATTCCTATGAGCCCACGGGGGAAAATGAAACACGATAAGTTCCCAAGTGCACTTTCGTATAATAATCACATCATCTGGGGAGACACAAGAGAGAAATAGAACCAGGTATATACGCAGTCCTCACCACCTTTAGTTTAAGAAAGCGTCAAGAGGATATTTGAGACATAGCCATTTTCATCACACGCAGTTCTCACCATCTCTGTTTTGAGAGGGCATTAAGAAGAGGCATTTGAAGAGGGATCTCATTTTCAAACTATGCCATCCTCACCACCTCGTGTTATGAGAAGGGATCATTACGAAAGCCTTTGAGGAGGAACCCCCTTTCAAAAAAAATTTACCCCCAATCCTCACCACCGTCACCTCTTTTGAATTCTGATATCCCTCGTCCCCTTGTTACAGTACGACACCAGCTCTGTGGTCGAGCTGGTAAGAAAAAACAGGTACCGAAAAACATTCCTCCTTCTCCCTATCCCCTCTACCATGTATTGCATCTGCAACATGTCGCCGAAGGGGGGATGGGGTAGTTGCTTTTGGCATCCTGCAACCTCCGTCTGCAGGACCGGCACACCGCGTCGTGCTTGGGGTCACGCTAGGTCAAACTGCAAGAGGTCAATATCACGGGTTTCGGGAGAGCACGCGAGTGCTGGGCTCGGTTCACTACGGCGCAGGCGACCATCACTGCCACGGAATGGCCAACCACGGGTCGTCCTCTCTGGCCTCCTCCCCTCCCACATAACAGTGACCCTTCCTTTATATGTGGCTTCGTACATAGATGTACACACGTGTGGTCAGTATACACACACACACACACACACACACACCACACACACGCGCCACACAGTGCGTGTAAGCACACGCAGTCACAGGCTCGGGAAAGCATTGATATTGATATATACACATGCTCAAAAAAGTATCCGACTGCACATAGATTTCTTTGGTGCTTTGGCACGAGCGCCAGGCATGGCTGAGCAAAGGGATATAGACTGCGATTACATACTCTTCTCTCTCTCTCTCTCTCTCTCTCTCTCTCTCTCTCTCTCTCTCTCTCTCTCTCTCTTTCTCTCTCTCTCTCTCTCTCTCTCTCTCTCTCTCTCTCTCTCTCTCTCTCTCTCTCTCTCTCTCTCTCTCTATGACCCAACAATGTCAGCTACCCTCCCTCGGCCGCGGTCGGTCAGCAGACGTCAGCGGTGTTCACCCATGGTCAGCAAGGATCAGCAGACACTCGCCCACTTTGTCAGCATATGTCAGCTTCCCTCCCGACCACCACCACCACCACGAGCAGATGTCAGCCACGATTAGCAGCAGAGGTCAGCCGGCATCAGCACCTCCTGACTGACTGACTTTCAGCTCTCTCTCTCTCTCTCTCTCTCTCTCTCTCTCTCTCTCTCTCTCTCTCTCTCTCTCTCTCACTATTTTTCACCAGTACACAGTAGATATATGGAGGCCAATGTCGGAGTTAACAAATTCTGGAGAAATTCGTGCCTCTCACAGAGGCCCCCACTGGACTCAAAGCCTGGCCAGTCTTTTATGTTCTGGCCTCTGCCATTTTACCACTGCAGAGAATCCCACTGGACCCCACTGCTTTTAGTTTATTCCACGAACTCCCTTTTTTTTTTTTCTCTTTTTTTTTTCCCCCTCTTTACCTCACAAATTCTTACGTTTCGTGAGCGTATTTCTTTTCACCGATGTGCCATAAGGTTATGAAAGGGTGTGTGGAGGTGAGGGCGGGTGTGTCAGTCATGTGTGTGTGTGTGTGGGGGGGAAACAACCAAATTAGGAACTGTAGATTTAATGGGTGGGTAATAATAATATTAATGAGGAGGGAGAGACGATGCCTTGTGGGGGAAGACGAAACGAAAATAATCCAGCGAATGTGTTTGGAGAAATCATGATGAGGATCTCGGAATACAGACGCCGGCTTTGGTATTGTGGTGGGTCAGTGGGGACGTCCCTGCCCACCGCCACTGCCCACCACCACTGGTTCACTGCCCACCACCACCACCACTGGTTCAATGCCACCACCAGGTGTCTGCCACCGCTGGTTGATCTCATGCCAACGGGTGTCTACCACCGCTGTCAATCATGTTCGTCTATCAGGGGAGAAAAAGCTCTCTGTTACCACTGGATGTCTATCACCGATGGTTTGAGACACACACACACACACACACACACACACACACACACACACACACATATTTGCCTCTCATATCCTATGATGGTCCAAGAGTCTCTTGTACGACGCTAAGTTTCGTCTCAAGTTTCGAAACTCGTACGCCGTTCAGTTTCGTCTTAAAGTTTCCTAGTAGCGTTCTGTACCAACACAGCAAAATGACCCGATTACGGAACCATCCACCATTTACAACACCTCTAAACCCACCCCCACTCCATATCTCCATATCTTACGTTTGAGAGTCCAATGCTGTCAAATGGATTAGTTTTTCTTTGTTTTTTTGATGAGCCCTTAATCATCCATCCCCCCTTGAGAGAGAGAGAGAGAGAAAGAGAGAGGCTGAACGACCCTTAGGGATGAGGACGTGGTGACCTTTGACCTGATCCTCGAGGCTCATGTCAAACTGTCACGCTATTATCTTTCTCAACCTCCCTCCCCCTTCCGCCATGATAACACACGGTCCTTTCTCTACTGAGCTGTTGCCGTATAGCCCATGTACCTGTGATTACGTCGTTTCATCATGTATTCAAGGTATGATTCATGTTGCCTTGGGCATATCGCTCCGAGTGTTTTAGTCCATAGGAACATGAATGGTTTACCTTCTACGAAAGCCTTTGAGGCTGTTATCTCAACCCCACGTCACCAGAATATAGCATTATATCCCTATTGTGCTATATTCTATGATGGCTTATCTCTCGTTAGGATCTCTTCGTCTGCCTCATTGCTCGTGGTTAGGGTCATGATGGCATGTGGTGGGAGAAGGCGTTCAAACGTATTAGTTTCGGATGTCAACACAGACACCCAACCACTGCTCTGTTTGGTATAGTCAGAGTTTTTTTTCGAAACATGTACGACGCTCAGTTTCCTCCTAAGTCTCGAAACCTGTACGCCGTTCAGTTTCGTCCTAAGTTTAGAAACTTGTACGCCATTCAGTTTCGTCTTAAGTCTCGAAACTTGTACGCCTTTCAGTTTCTTCTAAGTTTAAAACCTTGAGGGGGCCGGGGGAAAAATATTGGAGGGGTGGCGGGGGGAAAAATATGTCTCCTTGCTATATTCTTCAGGAAGAATATACTCAAGGGTATATATTGTCTAGGGAAGGGAGAACATGGCTTGTGGAAAAATATTTTATACTCCACCCGAGAGGCCATTAATGATGGCTTTGTCATTTCCAGTATGTGTCAACCCCTTACTATAGGGGCCCTATACCCCCGTAGGCTCGTGTTGAATATTGGCTCTGCCTTAACGAAGACGCTGGCTGGCGTTTTGGTACTCTCGTATATTACAAGCGCTGAAGGTGTGCGTGTGTGTGTGTGTGTGGAGCTGAAGATGGGCGGAGTGTGTGTGTGTGTGTGTGTGTGTGGAGCATTATGTTTATGTTCCCTGGCTCGTATCCCACCGATGGGCTCATATCCCACTGAAATTCTTAATCAAGAGACTCGTTCAATCGATCACCTTCCATCTCGGTGAACAAGTGGCTGTAATGATTACTTTGGACACATTCGCCATTTCACGCGTTTAAGCCGAGGTAGCGTTGAGAACAGAGGACTGAGCCTTAGAGGGGGAAAGAAATCCTCACATGGCCCCTTGCTCTGTTCCTTCTTTTGAAAGAGTAAACACTGGAAGGGAGGGAGGAGGGGACTTCCAGCTTCTCCCTCCCGCCTTTTAGTTTTCCATGTCTTAAAATCACGACCCATGTGCACTGGTTATGGGGGCACAGACCTCCCTTCTTGATGCCAGCCAGCTATGTAGAACGGTGTGGGGTCACCGAGGCATTTGTGAAGACCCCGACGCACTTTATACATAGGAGAGATCAAGATGCATAAGGAAATTCAGAGAGGTAATGGCATTTCACTTCAGCTTGAGCTGGTGGAAATTCAGAGAGGTAATGGCATTGCACTTCAGCTTGAGCTGGATCACCTCACTTTTACCTACCTCACCATCATCAGCATCATCATCTCCCTAATGTTCACTGATAACTCGCTCACCCCAACAAAACATTTTGCCCCCCCTCCTTCTGGATTAACACCTTTTTTCCAACTTCCAACGCATTTTAGGATTGATTCTAAGTCTTGGAATAAGTCATTTAGGCACTTTTTTAAGATCATTTTCTTCTATTATCATTTACCTCCCTCCCTCCCCGCAAAATAAGTACGAAGAAATTACGATACTTTTAGTGGCAAATCGTGTCATTATGTCCTCGTTAACCTGACGACTGTAGGGTAGGGCAGAGCTCCTGTACATTGGTCGCTGGAGCCAAAACCTCAGCCAACCACAGCTCGACCTAGGCTTCCTCAGCCGTGCACACGTGAATTTGCGATCATTTCCACCTCGTTCAAGCATGTTGACCCTCTGCCGTGGCTGAGGTCTTTACTATTTCGCGACTTTGGCAGGATTCCGGAAATGAACATTACGGTCTAAGACGACGGCATAGCATTGAGGTTTCTCCAGTGACGAAGTGAACCACGTAAAGTGTGGCTTGGTGGTCGCCGTAGCGAAGTGAACTGTGTGAAGTGTAAGCAGACCGACCTATCTACGCATGGAGGTTTCTCCAGTGACGAAGTGAACCACGTGAAGTGTGGCTTGGTGGCCGCCGTAGCGAAGTGAACTGAGTGAAATGTAAGCAGACCGACCTATCTACGCATGGAGGTTTCTCCAGTGACGAAGTGAACCACGTGAAGTGTGGCTTGGTGGCCGCCGTAGCGAAGTGAACTGTGTGAAATGTAAGCAGACCGACCTATCTACGCATGGAGGTTTCTCCAGTGACGAAGTGAACCACGTGAAGTGTGGCTTGGTGGCCGCCGTAGCGAAGTGAACTGTGTGAAGTGTAAGCAGACCGACCTATAGTTTCCAAGCTGGAGTATTTTGCTTCCACGACAACAGTAATATTATTCCGAAGCGTAAGGGCAAGATGAAGTGCGAGCTCCCAAGTGCGTCTCGTTGCAAAGGACCATCTTGTCGACGGTGCACATCTGGAGGTGTGGGAAGGGATTGGTATTTGTCAGTCATGAGTTCCAGAAGGTTTAGGGATCACCACACCGTCGCCAGGTGCCCTAAGCCTGCCTCGTGGTTCGGGCTTCGACTAACGCAGCTTCAGAACTGACGGAGTGGTCCGGGCGTCGACCAACGTAGCTTTGGAACTGAGGGAGTAGTGGTCCGGGCGTCGACCAACGCAGCTTTGGAACTGAGGGAGTAGTGGTCCGTGCGTCTCGACCAACGTAGCTTTGGAACTGAGGGAGTAGTGGTCCGGGCGTCGACTTGAACACAATTTCCTTTCGTAGCTGTCGGGGCGTTGGTTTGACCCGCCACAGCCGATAGGAGACCCTGGTATCGTGATGGTAATGGACGAGTCGTACTTAGGAGAGAGGAAATACGAGAGAGAGGCAGTGTGCTACGTGACGTCTGGGTGTTTGAGAGGCAGTTTCCAAGACGTTCCACGTCATTCCTCTCGTAGAACCAGTTGAACGCGACTCTGCTTCAATGACTCCCTCGAATCAAGCAGTGTACACGGCCATGAACGACTGTCGTAAGCCACGGGGAGGGGCAGCCCACAACAGCTTGATGAACCACAGACACTACCACCTTGTGATGAGCGACTCCAAATGGATTTTGACGCGCTACATGACTGGAAGATATCCACACGCTGAATATCGCGCAGGTTTGTGGAGGGCAGGTAAGGAGTGGATGAAGCGCCATGGATGAAACTCCGACCGCTTCAAGCAGTACTTGGCGCGAGAGTCGTTCGTCACACAAGTCCATCGAGGAGTGGAAATCTACGCCAGTTCTTTACTCGCTACTAGCAAGTTCGACAACACCCTCCAGCAGCCGGAGATACAAGAGCCAGTGAGACTTGTGGATAGCGAGGAGGAGGAGGAGGAGGAAAAGGACCCCAGTTCTGAGCCTTCTGAATTTGATTGAGGTAAGCGCACCTGTGTGCACGTCGTGGCAGGTTACGTCAGGCCCTTGTGAGGTTAGGTTGTTTACGTTGGCTTTAGCTTGGTTGAAGTTGCGTTTTCGATGTCTTTTTGATAACTTTTGAACGTTTCGGATCTTCATTTATATCGCAAATCATTTTTTTTTTTTCTCCCGACCCAAAACCCCAGTTCCCCTAAGGGGGTCCCCATTATTGTTGAATGAAGAGGAGGGGGGGGGTATATCTTAAAAGGTCGTTCTTTACGGTAGAAATAAAGGTCAGAATCAATTAAAACACATCAAAAACCGTCGGAAAGACATGATTTTAGTTTCCAAATTAAGGTGGAATTTCGAAATGGTAGTCGCATCTCTTTTTCAACCCCTGCACCTTCTTCCTGACCTCTCCCGCTTTCTCTTATACATCTCCCAGGCATTTGCACACCTTCACTGGAAGTATCGTCCAAACATCCCACTTTTTATCTCTCACAAGGAACTTCTTCATCCCACCACTTGCTACCTTTTCCAATCTGCCCACATGCCACATGCATCTGCCGCAAGTGCCTGCTCATGCTCCCTGTTCTACAAGTATTACTTCGGCCACTGCTCCTGTGAGGTGTCAGCGCGTGTCTCCACCCTTTTAAGGCGTGTTTACACTCTTCATAAGAATCACTGGGACCATTGATACCATGTTTTTCTACGAATCGTCCACAGAAACAGCCAGATTGATTTCTTGCACAAATGAAATTCTTTACCCACCTCCTCCTCACCCCCATCAAGAGATTCCGACGAGACATTCCTCTGTCTAAATTTAAACGGTCAAATTAGGCTGATAATCTTTCATACCACAATTATAACGAAGATTACAAGGGAAAATAAACGAGTTAATAAGCCGTGATGGGCTAATTACGCCAAATCTCCTCGTCGTAATTCTGTGATCGAAATTGCGATGGCGTTGTTCGAAAGGTGTCTTTTAAGTGCGAGCAAAGGATGGGTGGGAGGGTGGGCGGGGGTTGGAAATTTGATAAACATGGGGGAGAGAGAGAGGGAGCTCTTTTCCTTTGGCGTAGAGCACACACGTATATATAACGCTCGTTGTATGTCTTGGACAATCGCATGTTCACCAAATGGGGTCCTAGCTTCGTCTCTTCGTTGTATATCAACTGACTGTTATATTTCCTTCTTGTATCTCCCCTGATGATGTGATTATTACACGAAAGTGCACTTGGGAACTTATCGTCTTTCATTTTCCCCGTGGACTCGTAGGAATATCTTGATCACGCGCAAAATTGTGATCCTTTCCAATATATATATATATATATATATATATATATATATATATATATTTATATATGATGCTTCGTCAGTAAACATGATACGAGGAAAAGGATTGGAAATGTTTACGTCTTGACGCATATTTCGTCTGGGCCAGACCCTTACGTCACCATTAGCGTCACCAATAATGACGTCACAGATTTGCGACGCCGAACGAAAGCCAGTGGGAAAAGAAAAAAAAAAAAATAGGGAAAAAACGAAGGGGGAGAAAAAAAAGGGAGAAATCCAGTAGGGTATTGGAATATAATGGTAACCCTTTCTGACGGGTTGGTCGATAATCCTCTGTTATTGGGCATAAATCGGAGCTTCATGGGACGCTGGAGATGCATCCCTTTTGGATGATTTCTCTGAAGCTCAGCGGAACGGTACGAGAAACCAGTATGGTAGGTCAGAGAAGACACAGACACACGCACACCACACACACATACACACACCACACACACAAACCACACACACACACACCACACACTCGTGTATATATCATAGTTTTCAAACGCACTTTTGGAAGACGAAATGAACTTACTACAATGATTGGTAATTTCAAGGCAAGTTTGTGTCGGGTTTCATACGCTGATCCATTACACAAACACTTATGATTACATTTCACTAGTGTATTTTAAATGGCCTTTGATCTGGGTTTGATTCTACGCCCTTGAACTTGAGAGAAGTGGTTGCTTACCTCGTACATACCTGGATATATATATATATATATATATATATATATATATATATATATATATATATATATATATATATATATATATATATGGAAGAACTTGGCATACGGTTTAGCAATAGTTGAATGGAGAACTATTCGTTGTATGCTAATCAGTCCAATATATAATTCAAGCAGTGAACTGAATATGTAATTAGCTTCATCTCATTTAGAATATTGTTTTAAAAAGCTGGTTCCGAACCATTCCTGGGGCCTTGTGTATTTCAAACAAATATCTAATTAACAGGCAACTGTTGCCCGTTTTTTTTTTGTTTTCTTTTTACCCCTCCTCTCCCCTTCCATGCGAGAAATAATCACTTGACAAGCTATGATTTCTGGCTATGTTGTTCGCATAGATTTCGTAGGCTTAGGGCGAAGGTGGTGGGATGGGGGAAAGTTCGTGCGCTGGTGAATTCATTTGTGAAGCATTTCCACGGCAACTTATATATATATATATATATATATATATATATATATATATATATAGCTGGAGCTGGAGCAAAATTGCAAGACACAGTTCTCCACTAATATTTTATTATGTCTTAAATTTTACTTATCTGTTCAAAACATTTTTGTCATAAAGTCCCCGTGGGTCATAAAACGCACTTTGTAGCTTTATTGGGGACGTTGTGTGTGTATATATATATATATATATATATATATATATATATACGTAAAGTAGATGTATAGCACTGAAGACAAAACATATGGAAAGCCTCCACTGAGCTATTTCTTGTATTTCGACCTAGAGAGCCTTCTGTCTGTCTGTCCGTCTCTCGTAGAACATAAAAGCCATCGAGTTCTTTGTCAGATGGACTGACGTAAAAAAAAAGCCCTTTTGAAGTGAACTATGTCAGTCTTTAGGAATCTGGTGCTTCCACTTGGTCGCAAATTGGATGTGATTGGTCGTCAGCGACCCGGGGTAAACTTTGCATGTCGTAGGGTTATACATTTCGCCGTCTCGGACGCACGATAGGAAAAAAAAGAAAATAGATTCCATGGATGATAATAGTGGTAAACGTCGAGGGCTATTTACGTCGGTGATGCAGGGTTAATGGAGGCGAAAAGTGACCTTTGTTGACTAGAGGCCTGGTGAAAACTACGTCTCTTCGTTGTAATATCAACTGACTGGTATATTTCTTTCTTGTATCTACCCTTGATGATGATGTGATTATGACACGAAAGTGCACTTGAGAGAGAGAGAGAGAGAGAGAGAGAGAGAGAGAGAGAGAGAGAGAGAGAGAGAGAGAGAGAGAGAGAGAGAGCGCTCTAAGCCACCACCTCTTCTCCTCTGACGTCGACTGGAAGTAGTAGATGGAAGAACTTTGACGATAGACATTAGAGGAGGGGGAGAGAGAGAGAGAGAGAGAGAGAGAGAGAGAGAGAGAGAGAGAGAGAGAGAGAGAGAGACTCCCAAAGAGGCCACCTCAACTCCCCTAGCGTCAACTGGTGTCACTTGAAGGGTCAAGTTTGGCGATAGCACAGCCTGGGATGGTCATTACAGCCCTCAGACCAGGCAGTGTAGGAGTGTGACGTCAGTACAGGAGTGTGACGTCAGACCAGGAGTGTGACGTCAGACCCGGGAGGCAATATGTGTGTGGTAGAGAGCGAGAGAAACTGTAACTCCTTAGGGTCACTGGTGCCGGTTTTGGGGGCCATCATACGCATCATAGTTAGGTTCTCCTTGTTGTATAAATATTGATTTCTCTACGCAAATATACATGACTTGTGTTCACTTTGTTGTATAACTATTACTTTCTCTACGCAAATGTACATAGTTTTAAGTTTGCTTTGTTGTATAGTTCTCTTACTTTATCCAGGCAAATGTACGTAACTTAATGATCACTTTGTTATATAACTCTCCTTATCTACGCAAATATTCATATCTTTATGTTCACTTTCTCTAACTCTTACTTTATCCATGGAAACGTACGTAAGTTAATGATCACTGTTATATAACTGTCTTTACGCATATATTCATACTTTTATGTTCGCTTTGTTTTATAATCCTCTTACTTTATCTACGCCATTTTACCTAACTTTATCGTGTTGGTTTTGGTGTCTTTGTATCTTATAAGCTGCCTTACTGTCTAAAGACAACAAATACATTTGACCATTCCACCATCTTGTCTCTGTTTTAGAAATAAAACGTCTGATACTATGTTTGTATATCTGTTTGTTTATGAATAAGTATGTGTTTTATGCTTGTATATGCATATGTGTTCTTGTTACCCACTCCAGGGCCTACGGCAACTCTGCGCTACAGTCAGTAGCTGGGACAGGGAAGTCTCTTTAGAAGCGGGAAGTTGTCGTAACGTGGCTGACGATGGTACAGTCTTCACTCGCCGTCTAACAAGCAGGTCAGTCCCCGTAACACCTACATATATCCCTGTGTGTTCCACATATGCATAATTATGTATATATGTACGTGTACGTGTGTTTATATTTGGTACTATCAGAGCGCGACGCCTCGTTCAACAAGAGGAGGGGAAAAAAAAAGTACATGATATTGCTGTTATGGGCCAGTAACACCTACATGTGTGTTTATACGTGTGCACATATGCATAACTGCGTATGTATGTAGGTGCGTATGTGTTCGTATGTAATACGAGCAAGGGTAGAGCCGTGTTCGACAAGAGGGGGAAACAATATATGATATTGCTGTGGGTGTTGGATGACCAGTGAGGGCTTACCGGATACGCTGATGCCATAAAATCACATTCCCATCATTGTGAAACCTGTCGCAGTTCGCTTGTCTTTGTCACACGAAACTTTTTTTCTGTCCCTCTCTCTCTCTTTTTGATTTTACCTGGTCTCTGGCATCCACTTCACTCCAGAGAGCCGCCCCAGGGCGAATAGTTCTCTATCCGTCTCTATCTCTCTCTTCCGATGCCAGTGGGTTTTTCCCAGTCACTGGATAGACTCGGGTTAGGGTTTGAATGCCTAAAGGTTTAGCTTGGATAGGTGGAAGGTCTGTTGACTGGAAGGTCTGTCAAAGCGTCCAGGACTCTGGATTCGATAGTCGGCGACAGGACCCATTCCTCGATGACGCCCTTGGCGATAAGATCCGTCCATGCCTCGCAGAAGGTCCAGACGTATTTGGTCTAATATGTCTGTGGCTTTAAAGCCTTCTTCAGGATAGTAAGATAGCCCCAAGGGACCAGCAGTCTGTGCTAAGGTCGTCTGAGTTTCCCTATGGGCCTATGGTCTTCTAACTATTGCTAGCTAACACCATCTAAGGGTTAGGCAGTTGGTGCTGTGGTCCCGTGTATCTAACGCCATCGTATGGATGGTCACAGTGGGTTGAAGGGATACTCAGGTTAACATCATCGCAATGCTGACCATCTAGAACGAGACGCCAACCCCCATCTGGAGCCAGGAACCAACCCCCATCTGAAGCCAGCGACCTACCAGCAACCAAACTCGCCCAGCGCCAGGGGGCCAGACCCTAGATCAACCCAGATCCACAACACAACACACACACCGCGGCGTCGGCGACCTAAAGACTAACTGAAGAACTCGAGACAGTTGACGGCTCCTCCTTTTCCTGTTCTTCCAGCCTACGATTCAGGTTCTTCAAACTGGCTGGAACCACTCTAACCACACGGGCTCTTTTTCTCCCACCATCCCCAAGTTCCCTAACAGGTGATGGGTTAGGAGACTTGGTGGAAGAGAAGGGAAAGGAGACAGATGTAGAAGACGACGACTTCTTCGAAGACCCATATACACTTGGGAGCCGTGCGAGGCCTTACATAATCTCCGGCTGAAGGACATTCCGTCGACGTGAATGGCTATAGGGTGTGTCCCATGGGAGAACCTCGAGTACTTGGGTGGACGTGGGTGGGTGTCCTAGTCCATGGGTGGCAATGGGAGTGTTTATGGGCGACCCAAGCAATGCCTAGGGTGTTGAAGATATATGCCGGTGTACACTAGTGTGAATGTACAGCGTTGGTTATGTGCCTTTGTGTGGGTAATTACAGCAGTACAAAAGCATTGCATAGACAGTGTATATATATATATATATATATATATATATATATATATATATATATATATATATATATGTATATATATATATATATATATATATATATATATATATATATATATATATATATATATATATTGGAAAGGATTACAATTTTGCGCGTGATCAAGATATTCCTATGAGTTTCATTTTCCATGTTGACTCGTAGGAATATATATATATATATATATATATATATATATATATATATATATATATATATATATATATATATATATATATACAGGCCTCTTAAAGCCCGTTTGTGTTGCAAATATCTTTGAATGTTGCTTCAGCCGACGCGTGGGTGCCTGTGAACACAACACAACACACACACACTTCCCTCTTTACCAGAACCAACAGCATCGCGCTAAAGGACTGAACTCCATTAAAAAAAGGGCTAGAAACGGGTTCAACGTGTCCCGTTAGTGCGATCCGTGTCGTATATGAGCCCCGGGACATGAAAACGCTGGACTTGTGGAGCAGTCTGGCGAAGCTGGGGATGTACTCTCTTAATTAACCCAGGGACCAGCTCCCTGCCCCCTTTGCCTAGCCTATCTCGAAGGTGCAGGGGCGACTGGCTAATCTATATATGACTAGAATTGAATTTGAGATTGATTAAGAGAACGTTTGATGTGGTAGTTTATGTATATATATATATATATATATATATATATATATATATATATATATATATATATATGTTATCCCTGGGGATAGGGAATTAAGAATACTTCCCACGTATTCCCTGCGTGTCGTAGAAGGCGACTAAAAGGGGAGGGAGCGGGGGGCTGGAAATCCTCCCCTCTCGGTTTTTTTTTTTTTTTTTTTAATTTTCCAAAAGAAGGAACAGAGAATTGGGCCAGGTGAGGATATTCCCTCAAAGGCCCAGTCCTCTGTTCTTAACGCTACCTCGCTAACGCGGGAAATGGCGAATAGTTTAAAAGAAGAAAGAATATATATATGTATATATAGGAGAGTTTCTCTCATAGAAATGAGACATACGTCTCTTTTTGTGAAAGATTAGATCTTTCTTTCATTTGACTCTGTTATTGCCTTCACGAACCTTCATCATTCATCGGTGCTATCATCTGGTCGTTTTCTTTCTCTATCCTTCGCCTTGATTATCAAGCGCCCTTTTGCGCCGTCTTCTGTGGACCTTCACCTCTGTACTTGTGTGATGCCTTTTCAGGGAAGGCCTTTTTATAACCCCTCTTTTGTAATTGTTAATGTGTTTCCCGTTTTTTATAACCCCTCTTTTGTAATTCTTAATGTGTTTCCCGTTTTTTATTCATTTTTTATTTTTTTTTGTTGCAATAATTCGTCGTAGTTCATGCGAGTGGTCTTTGATAACCAATCTCCACCACTTGCACCAACCTCCACCACTAGTTCTCCACCACATATCCCCACTGCCAGTCACCTACTGCCACTTCCAGTCCCCAACTACCACTACTACAAGTCCTCTCCATCACTACCATTTCCCCACCATGAAAAAAACCTGCCCCCCCCCCTCTACATTTACCCTTCTCTTCCATTCCTTCTTCCCCCATCACTTCCCCACCATTATCTCCACCACTACACCATTACCTGCGTCATCTCCTCTCCACCAGAAGCCATCCACCTCACACGACCCTAAATTACTGAGCTTCTGGAACTCTAGTGTCTACCGGGATGGAGGCGATGCCGGGAAGGGAGAGGGAGGAACAAGGAAGGAGGAGGAGGAATAGAGATGGGGAAGGGTGAGAATCCCTGCCACACTTGGGATGGAGTAGGACCCGTGAAGGAGAATCGGAGAAAAGGGAGGTGATAGCAAGAAGGATACAGTGCCAAGGTAGATGGAAGGGTATATAGATGGAGGATGGGAGAGAAGGTGTCGAAGAAACGGAAGGGTGAAGGACGTCAAGAAGGCTGTGAAGAAGGAAGGGAGTGAGAGAGGGTGTAACATGGTCCCTGGCCATCACCCCAACACTCTTAAAGTTTGGAGGTTTGTACTTCCCCTGGGGCGGCTGTGCTGTGGTGTGGCACTCTTGCTGTGGTGTTATGCTATTGCTGTGGTGTGGCACTCTTGCTGTGGTTGTATGCCATTGCAGTGGCGGTACCGCTGGCTATGTATACCTCTTGTAGAGGGTTAAGGGAAGACCCAATGGATATTTTGTATCGTCATTGTAGTCAGGGTTTATGTAAGGAGGCACACGTGTGTGTGTGTGTGTGTGTGTGTGTGTGTGTTTTGCGGAGAGTTTTAAGGCACTATTGTGTCATCCTACCCGGAAGGGAGGATGAGCGGCTAGGGATTAGCTGTAGGGGGGGGCGACTTGCCTCGCCCTGGATTCGAACCCCACTGGACCGATGTGCCATTCAGGGTATATGTTAATGCATGTACCCTACCCCTTAACACACACCCCCTACACGTACATATATTTACCCCACCAACTCCTAAACCACTAGACTCCCCCTCAAAATTCCTGTCTGGTATGATGGGCCATTACGACGGCCCAGTTTCGCCACCTAAACATCCCGAGGGTCGACAGGAAGGAAGTCCCTCGCTCTCACTTGAGACCTTAAAAAAGAAATGGCCGACGCCACCAACACGAAAAAAAATTGTAAACCCAACCCCCTTCTCCCTCCTCCCTCCGTCATTTTCAAATTACATGTGAATTCACCAAAACTTCCCGACCCCCAGACCGGCCGACCTGGTATTTCCCTGCTACAGGCAGCTGTTGGAAGGTACTGGTAGGGGATGAGGGAGGAGCAGTAGTAGTAGTGGAATAAGGTAATTAGACTTTGAGACCAGTCAGTCTGCCCTCGTTGCCCTTTAGGGTTAAATATTTGGTTTTCTCTCTCTCTCTCTCTCTCTCTCTCTCTCTCTCTCTCTCTCTCTCTCTCTCTCTCTCTCTCTCTCTCTCTCTCATTCTTCCTCTCGGGGGCCGGGCGCGAATCCGGCAGCTGCCCTATCCCGTCCGCTGTGCATCAAGAGGCGCATGATGAGCTCAATTGAGTTATGGAGGCGAGCCTTACACACGCTAACACACACTCACTCTCTCTCTCTCTCTCTCTCTCTCTCTCTCTCTCTCTCTCTCTCTCTCTCTCTCTCTCTCTCTCTCTCTCTCTCTCTCTCTCTCTCTCTCTCTCTCTCTGCGCCGTAGGCTAAGCCTTAGCCCCACCTGATGGGCATGTCTCGCCTTCGTAGGTATGCTCTTCACCCGACCATCTGGTCTAGCGACCTCAAACAGCCCGATGGAGCAAAGGAGTCATACAACACCTTGGTGTGAGAGCAGGCTTTTGGTGGGTAGAAGACCTCCCAAACCATCGTAAGGTATACATAAGGTGTGGTAAGGTCCCAGACCCCAGCTGTGGGGGTAGAAGACCTCCCAAACCATCGTAAGGGTATACGTAAGGTAAGGTAAGGTCCCAGACCCCAGCTGTGGTGGTAGAATACCTCCTAAACCATCGTAAGGTATACGTAAGGTAAGGTCCCAGACCCAGCTATTGGGGTAGAAGACCTCCCAAACCATCATAAGGTATACGTAAGATAAGGTCCCAGACACAGCTGTGGGGGTAGAAGACCTCTCAAACCATCGTAAGGTATACGTAAGATAAGGTCCCAGACACAGCTGTAGGGGTAGAAGACCTCTCAAACCATCGTAAGGTAAGGTAAAGTCCCAGACCCCAGCTGTTGGGGAAGGAGACCTCTCAAACCATCGTAAGGTATACGTAAGGTAACGTAAGATTCCAGACACAGCTGTGGGGGTAGAAGACCTCCCAGAGGTGAGGTAAGGACCCGACGCTCAGCTATGGGTGTAGGAAACCTCCTAAAGCATCGTAAGGAAAAAAAGATCACCCCTTCGTATAACCTAACACGCCATCTCGTCCACAACAAGACTGTGTTCCCACGCCTTCGAACACACACACGCACACGCCCTTCCCTACCCTAGCCTCTCCCTTCCACTTTCCCACACCACCAGCACTACCACTATACGGTGGGAAACGTGGATCAGGCAAGGAAAGCTCTACCAGTACAAGTGGTGGTCGCCAACTTGGTCGTAAAGAGTTTGAAGCGAGGGAGGACAGATGGAAGGAACGGAAGAAAATAAATCGAACGTAAGTAAGGGAGGAATAAATGAGAGATAAGAGATTGAGAGAAACGCATGAGATAGTGGGGAGGAGGGAGACTTAAGACGGAATCAGAATGGGGGCGACTGAGGAAGGATAGAGAGGAACAAAGGAATGATAATATGAGAGGGAAAAGGAGACGAAGGGACGTCAAACGAACCAACATGATCTCGTTATGGTAGACCAGAGGGAAGTAGACGAGGGGGACGTGAAACGAACCAACATGATCTCGAGATGGTAGACCAGAGGGAAGTAAATGTGGGACGTGAAAACGAACCAACATGATCGCGAGATGGTAGACAAGAGACATGAACCAACATGATCTCGTGATGGTAGACAAGGGATATGAACCAACATGATCTCGTGATGGTAGAACTTTAGAACGGAACAATAGCTCTCGCTTGACACACAGCAGAGTCAGAGGTCTATTGGCTACAAGAGCCATGCTATGAGGTGCCTCTTTGGATGTGTGGTACCCCCCTTCGTGTAAGGTACCCCCTCGCTATATGATATCAGTGTTGTGTATGTGATACCTCATTCCATGTGGTGCCTCCTCGCTATGTGTACTTCTTCTTATGTGTTGCCTCCTCGCTATGTTGTGCCCCTTCTTATGTGGCGCCTCCTCGCTATGTTGTACTCCTTCTTATGTGGTGCCTCCTCGCTATGTTGTCGCCCTTCATTACATGGTACCCCATTCCAGTGTGTTACGCTCCATAAGTCTTCCCGCCTCTTTAACAACACAAGACTTAACACCAAATTCAACTTGTCGAGAGAGACGAAGTATAAGACTGTAATCACCCCAAGTCCACACTGGAGACAGATAGAGGGAATTCGACGAGGGGATTCAACGAAAGATGACCCGTCACGAGGCAAAAAAAAAAAAGGAAAAAGGAAACTTTGTTCTTCTCCCGAATGGAGAGAGAGAGAGAGAGAGAGAGAGAGAGAGAGAGAGAGAGAGAGAGAGAGAGAGAGAGAGAGAGAGAGAGATTGAGAGAGGCCATGAATGGATGGTTCATGTGCAGTGAGGTTACATGCCAAGACTGTGTGGACTTGTGAATGGAGTGGGCTGGTGGGTGAGTGGCTGGTGGGGTACGGTGCAGTGGCGAGCACCGTGGTAAATTACGCTGATGGGGGTCATGGTGGTGGTGAGGGATGGGTTGAGTGAGGGGCTGTGTAGAGGTGGGTGTGTGTGCGTGTGTGTCTGGCGGAGTTTAGAAGAACTAGCGAGAGAGACAGAGAGAGAGGGAGGGAGAGAGAGAGAGAGAGGATTGGGAGGGAACGAAAGGAAAATGCGGGAGAAGAGGCAAATACGGCAGTAAAAAAGTGTTGAAGGAGAGAAGGAGAGTAATTTAAGGTGGAGAATAACCTAACATGTGGAGGAGCAGGACGAGTGTGATGATGAATGAGGTGTGAGACGAGGCGAGAAGACAACCAGTGGACGTGGCTGAGGGTTGAAACAAGTGGGGATGATGTTCACTAATTGCCATTTCTATTTCCTCTACACTTCACCTCTGCCATTTGGACGTGTACCATCACGGAACACACTCGTAAATGGAGAGACGAAATGGTCTGTTGTTATCAACATGTCTCGCAAGGAAACGCGAGAAGATGGAGTGAATAAAATCCCCTTTACCCCACAAACCGTGTCAAAAATTGTTGCTACTACCCAGTTTTCTTTATACTTCGTCTGGGGGAAGTGCTGATGAGGGTGTAATGACAAGCGAAGGTAGTTAACAGAGAGAGAGAGAGAGAGAGAGAGAGAGAGAGAGACATGGAATCCCCTTGAGGGCCAGTCGTTTCGTTCGGCTTTTGTTTGACAAATCGGCTTTGTCCCACACGTTGCCAAACTGTGTAAGACAATAGAGCCTCTCTCTCTCTCTCTCTCTCTCTCTCTCTCTCTCTCTCTCTCTCTCTCTCTCTCTCTACCAGAGGCTAGGGGTGGAGAGGAAGAGTAGGGTCTTTGTCCATGTTTCCTTGTGGTTCGTTGCGTCCTGGACGTATGCTTCGCGGAGCTTCGGATGTGTGGCTCGTTTAGCTTCGGGCCTGTGGTTCGTGGGGGCTCTGGCCGTTGGGGATTGTGGCTTCGGACGTGTGGTGCGTTGGATCTCAGACTCGTGGTTCATTGAGCTTCGGACCTATGGTTCGTGGAGGCTTTAGACGTTGGTTCTTGTTAAACTTCAGACGTGTGTATCGTAGGACCTCTGACGCGTGGTTCGTTAATCTTCGGACCTGTGGTTCGTTCAGCATGAAACATTAGGGCTCGAAGGATCTTTGACGCGTGGTGCGTCGAGCTTCGGACGCGTGGTTCGTTCAGTGTCGGCCGTGGGGGTTCGTGAGGCTCCGAACCAAGCCATGAGGGGAGGTTCCTTGGGTGCCCAAGCTCTCCAAAAGCGAGGGTCTTCCTTTCAACTCACCGTCTTACTTACCACGTCCGTAGGGAGGAACTTTAGCCTTCCTGTGGCTAATGTGGCGTAACTTGGGTCATTTTGAATGAAGGTCTGAGTCATGAGACATGAATCATTACTGGTCTGGGACGCGTATCGGTACACACGAGTTGTGTACGCCGTTGTTTAACCGTACACACACGAAGACACACACGAATACACACACACGGGTCCCCGTGGTGCAGCTGGTAGGGCTGTAGCCCACTTATCTCACGGGTCCGAGTTCGAATCCCAGACAGGGTTAAGTTATGGTACACAGGCAACCCTACCTGTTCATCCTCCCCTTTTGGAATACAAAATATATAGAATTTGGACTTCTGTACTTTTCTTGCTCTTTATAGATAAATCTATCGAGTTAATCGACGAATTGGATTTGAATTTAAAGCTCATACATTTCTTGCTCTTTATAGATAAATCTATCGAGTTAATCGACGAATTGGATTTGAATTTAAAGCTCTGGCCTTTGAATTCTCATCAGAGATCACGCAAAGCGTCAATTAAATATGCAAATTTATTTTAGCTTGGGGAGAAGGCGTTCCTGTTTGCTTTGGCCTCAAGACGGGAAGAGAGGCTTCTGTAGTACATGGGATTAGCATGAGAAGGACTCGCTCCCTTGTACTTACGATACATACGACGAAAACTCATTTCAAAACCACATTTAGAAAAAAAAAAGAAAAAAAAGACGTTAGTAGAAATTTTCTGTGCTGGTACTTGATATATTTTTCCCACCACTCTAATTTTTTTTTTTTTTTCACTTGTGAATCGCCGAAGGAAGTAAGTTAAGAGTACACGTGCTTTCATGAATGAACTGCTGAAAGAGCATGATGAATAATGAATGAGTGTCCCACTCACCCACCCACCGTCCCTCCCCAACACCAAGTGAGGCTGGGCATTATGCATTATGCAAGTCGGCTGGGGGGGGGCTTGGGGGGGCCGTTACCCAAAAAGGGTGTGGGGTGAGTGGGGGTTGTTGGGTGGAGGGTTTAAGGAAGGGGGGATAGGGAGAATTGATCGAACCCACGTCCTTCTGATCGTAAGTTATCAACGTGGAACAGCTACATTGCCATCACCCACTACTCTCCATTGCCTTTGGTTTATCAGACAATAGTCCTTTTTTTTTTTCGCCCATTTTTTTCCTACGTACTCCATCAAGTCAAAGAAATGATAGAATTCCGCTCTTTTCTTTTTTTTTTTTTCTTTAAATTCGCTGAACAAGTAAAACGATAAAACTGTGATGTAAAGAGATTCATTCGGTCATTGAAAATGGGATAATTTTATTTTTAGATCCAGGTCTTTTAAAGACCTGGAGTTGAACTCAGAGAGAGAGAGAGAGAGAGAGAGAGAGAGAGAGAGAGAGAGAGAGAGAGAGAGACTGTTGTCATATGAGTCGCTGGTACATACGCGCTGTAGAGAAACAAGTTACCATAGGATTTCCTGTTAGCGAAACTCAGGAGTCGGTTACAATAAAGTAACCATACTTTGATATTCAATCGCTTAAGAGCCACTTGCGAAAGGTGTTACATCTGTAGTTTGGTATCCAGGAACTCAAGGACCAGTGGGATAGGAGTTAGCCATAGTTCTCTGGTAGTCTTCCACTCAAGGTCCACTGGATAGTAGTTTCCATACCACTGGAAAGAAGTTTCCATAATCTGGTATCGATGAACTGAAGAAATGAGTTAGGAACGAAGTTAACTATCCTGTTGGGTTGATAACTGACCCTCTCATGTATATCCCCTAATGATGTGATTATTACACGAAAGTGCACTTGGGAACTTGTCGGGTCTCATTTCCCTGTGGACTCTCAGAAACATATGCATATGCTAGCAACTTTATCTCCACATGTACTAACTTCTAGTGACATTATTCTCCGTACCAAAAATCCACCTCTTAGAAACCTCCTGACCCTCATCAAACCATTCAAATCCCTCCAGCACTTTACACACAAAAAAAAAAGCCTACCCAATCCCAAACCCAAACCTGAATGTCGCCCATCGCTCGGAGGAAGAAGAAATGTGAGGGAGTGTGAAATGAAAATCTAAATTGGCTTCGCAAATAGAAGACTAAGAGGCTATCACCGCAAGACTTTACTCCAAACATCATTAAAACTTCCTCCACTTTGGGGAATGAGCTTTGGCAAGATTCCCTGTCCAAATTTTACACAATTTCATCCCATAAAAAAAGAGAGAGAATTTATACGTATTTATGAGAGTACAAGCAGTCTTGGTGTTACCGGACTGACATTGCGTGTGGGAAGACATATTTGAGAAGCTGTATCATCAACAGATGAAGAGCAGTTGTCTCATCAGTAGCCCCCTCAGCTGTAAAGGTAGTCCAACATTACCCTGCTCCTGCGTGAAGTGTAGCCTCAAGGTTGCAGAAGCAGCCGCCCTTTCATGAAAGGATTTCTGTGGTTATGATAAAGAATAATTCTTTATCGTAGCTTCCTGATGGTATTGAAAAACCTCCATCGAATTGACAGAGAACACAAAAGAATTCAGACTGCAACAGACCACTGGGTCATTCCGAGTCTTGTTTCGTGAGAGTGGAAGAGAGAAGCAAATCTCGGATCCGTGTGGCAAGAGCAGGACAGATGTTTCAAAATGAGATAAGAAAAAAAAAAAACTGTATACCTTTCTTGTAAGTAAAGGAGGCGTAAATAATGTCTGTCGTGGATCTGAAGGGAGACATTTGTCGGCTTTATGGGCGTGGAAAACTACCTTGTTAAGTCTTAGGAATCTTTTACGAGTGCCTGAGTTGACCGTGCGAATGACGATACGTCTCATGGCCTCGCTCTGAGATGGTACGTGTAGATGTCTTGATCCCCAGCGATCCTTAGGCTCCTTGTGGACCACAGATGGAGTGGGAGCGTGTTTAGTCCTTCGAGCCATCTTCTTCATCAGCTGAAGAAAGTGTTTAGCTTGGTGCTTATGGCCTTAGTGGCCCATAGTCGATCAGTCTAGAAGTCCAGACAACCCACCAACTACCCAAACCAGTTTTCTATGACAGTACAATAGTACTTAACCCATACTCTTATATCGTGCCCTTCAAACTTCATCAAATGTCTTTTTGAAAATGTATAGGTAGATGACGTCAGCTGTTTCACTTTTGTCGGACATGTTGATATATATCATGAATGAGTCGAGCAGACTTCGTCATACACGAGCGATTTCGATCCAAAAGACCATGTTGAGGATCGCTCAAGTGGTGGTCCTCTACACGAGCGATTTCGATCCAAAAGACCATGTTGAGGATCGCTCATCAAATAGTAGTGGTCCTCTAAATGGTTTACAGTCCTGTCTCGAATGATGGCTTCCATAAGTTTTCCAAACTACAGACGTTGAGCTAATTGGGGCGATAATTTCCGGACGGTGACTCGTCCCCTTCATCTGAATATCGGAGTTGCATTGGCAAACATCCATTTATCTGGAACTTTTCCCGTTACGAGTGACTTATTGAAAAGGTCATTCAAAGGGCTTAATGATCTCATTTTTCGTCTCTTTTCATTGTCCTCTGATAAAGCTTATTAGGTCGTGCCGTTTTTATCTGTTTCCATTCCACTTCTTGCTGATGGTTTCTTCTCTCGTCTTGAAGGTCCGCAGGATCCACCCTTCCGTTCTTCTTGTGTTCGCTGAAGGTTGGGTCGCTAGACGACATCACCCCGAGGTCTTTCACGTTAGTCAGTTGGTTTATGACAGAGTCTGTGTGTCTGTCCGGTGATCTGTGTTGAATGTTAATTGTATTCATCTTTTTCATGATTTGCTGAGAAGTGATCCTGACCCCCATGATCAGCTGTGGAGGATTCTAAGGCTCTGTCTTCTGCTGAAAAGGATTCTGAAGCTATAGTATTAGCTATGAAGGATTCTTTAAGGTCCATGATCAGCTATGAAGGATTCTTGAGGCACCACGTTCAAGCTGTGAAGGATTCTTGGTCCCCCCCGTGACTTAACTCTCGTCTAGCTCTTCCCCTTGATATTTAAGGATCTCACAATATCTGGGTTCCTTCCCACGGCCCGAAGGAGAAAGACATAATCCCATTTTGCCGTCTGTTTCCGCTAGGCGCGTCTGCCGTCCTCAATAACCAATTACGCCCAATTTACCGGCTCTGAGGCAAGTGGGGTAGAAATCCTGCCTGTGTATTAGTCGTGAGGGAGGAACAGAATCGAGGTGGCACGAGAGGAGAAGAGAGAGAGAGAGAGAGTAAGGGAGAGAGAGAGAGAGAGGCCCCTTTCAATCTACCCACCCCTATATCTGTCGCCCTAATGGCCCACCCTGCCGTATCATATCTCCCAGGTTTAGCCCCTGTTATCTGTCGATCTAATGGAGTTGGGTTGGGGGAGGGTGGTAGCCACCCTATCATCGTCATCATCATCATCCCTATATCTGTTATCATCACTATCATCATTCGGTCAGATATCATCGCCAACTTTGATTATGTCGCTTTAGATAACGTTCCCCTTCGGGTAGTAACTATATAAGTCACCATTATGTTCGCCATTTCCTCTCTCTCTCTCTCTCTCTCTCTCTCTCTCTCTCTCTCTCTCTCTCTCTCTCTCTTTGTTTCTGTCTCTGTCTCACACGCACACACACATGTAAGTGTGATACCCCATCCCTATACGGTACAAATAGGTAGTTGCGCACAGATGAATTATCTCACACACACACACGTAAGTGTGATACCCCATCCCTATGCGGTACAAATAAGTAGTTGCACACAGATGAATTTACTGCCAATTAAATCATTAGTAAGGGTCATGAGTATTAGAAGTTGATAGTCATATGAACACATTCATCACACATATAAATTTCACTTGTACGTATACTTGGCTTTCCCTCTGCGGAACATGCCTTTCCATCTGCATAACCGTCATTCTGCAAGACATTTGGGAAAGCTCCTGACAATGTAGGAAAGGAATTAATGGCTTAATTACCAGTTACATACGAGACGGAGGTTGGGGACCAGCCCTCAAGATACGGTGTAGGGGAGCCAAAGTGGAGACATAACTTGACCAATTAGCATAAGGCTGCAATGTCTGCAATGTTAAATCTCTCCCAAAGATGGCTTAGGAAAGGTTGATGAACCTATCATCCTGTGGATAGAGATGATGATGTTTTGGTACCCGGTTGTAATCTATAACGAAAGTTGACGTCACACTTTCCCGGCGCAATTTACTGCGTTTTATCTCGTCTCAGAAAGTTGAGCTTCGTAAGAATTTCGTTAGTACTGCTGTTTGGGGCCATAGTCTTGAGAAAGTATCCTAACTTCGGTGTGGCTACTTAGAATATGTATCTAAGTTTGTCCTAGGTACTTAAAAGGGCCCTTAAAAGGGGCCCTTGACTTCACCCCAATATACTTATATAAACTTTGGGATTTCTCCTTTGCCGTAGTCTTAAGCTCTGCTGTGGTAGACGTTTGAATACTTTTCTTATAGTAGGATTTGAGGCTATTTCCGTCCTGTTGGTAGATTGTTATAGATTTCGATTCCTTCGCAACGAATGGGCTTCGAGACTGGCTTATCGTAGGGAGTACATGGGGAGAACAGATAACAAGAAACGTGATGGTCTATGGCCAGGTTATCTGTTGGAGGACAGTACATGGGAAGGACAGATGACACAAGACCTGATGGTCTATGACCAGGTTATCTGCTGGAGGACAGTACATGGGAAGGACAGATAACACAAGACCTGATGGTCTATGACCAGGTTATCTGCTGGAGGACAGTACATGGGAAGGACAGATAACACAAGACCTGATGGTCTAAGACGAGGTTATCTCCTGGAGGAGATAGTACATGGGAAAGCCAGATAACACAAGACCTGATGGTCTATGACGAGGTTATCTCCTGGAGGAGACAGTACATGGGAAAGCCAGATAACGCAAAACCTGATGGTCTATGATGAGGTTATCTGCTGGAGGGGAATACAGTACATGAATTGTTTTCAAATGATTCATTTTATAGGTTAAGTTTGTCAATAGATAATTAATTTGTCTTAATTTTCTCTCAATTACTGAAGGAGAAATTGTGAAATCAAACAGCAGTATTTTTGATATAGTATATGTTTCATATACTTTCTATATCATTTCTCCAGCTGTTTTAATCCACACGAAGGGAGTTGGTAGAAAGATGGGCCCCCAATCGACTATTGCCCCTCATGTTTACGTTACCGGCACCGGAAAATGGAATAGAGCCTACGTGATACATGCACAACACGTGAGGTGACGTGAACCCGGCCAATTTACGAGATCACATGATATGATACACTTAGAGAATTGGGGTCATCGGACGAGCAATAAACATGCGAGGCAGAAAGAGAGATTATTCCTCCCCTCTCTCATGTTAGAGGAACCTTTAAAAAGAAAGACTCGCATTGCGGAAGAGATGTGGCATAGCGAGTGAGATGAATGGAACGTGGATTGTCCGCGAGCTCTTCCAGTTACGTGGTACGTTGTGGGTGGGAGCTTGTCGTCCAAATTCCTGGACCAACTACAGGATAAGAATCGAGAGTCTCGATTTGTATTTGGCCACGTTCAAGCTCTTTTGAGTACATGACGACTTGGACCATTTGGAAACGACCGCTTAACGTAACCCGCTTGAGTAGGACGACGTTAACCCGTTTGAGTGAGAAGACTTAACCTGCTTGAGTGAGAAGACGTAACCTGCTTGAGTGGAACGACGTAACCCGCTTGAGTGGGAAGACGTTAGCCCGCTTAAGTGGGAAGACGTAACCCGCTTGAGTGGGAAGACGTAACCCGCTTGAGTGGGAAGACGTAACCCGCTTGAGTGGGACGACGTAACCCGCTTGAGTGGGAAGACGTAACCCGCTTGAGTGGGAAGACGTAACCCGCTTGAGTGGGAAGACGTAACCCGCTTGAGTGGGAAGACGTAACCCGCTTGAGTGGGAAGACGTAACCCGCTTGAGTGGGAAGACGTAACCCGCTTGAGTGGGACGACGTTAACCCGCTTGAGTGGGACGACGTAACCCGCTTGAGTGAGAAGACGTAACCCGCTAGAGTGGGAAGACTTAACCTTTTTGAGTACAAAGACTTGAACCGCTTGAGTGTAGTGAGTGAACTCCGCGTCCTCAGAGGTGTTACGTCATGGTACTCAAAGGGGGTCAGTCATCGTTCTCTTGGCTCAAAAGGGGGTCAGTCATCGTACTCAAAGGGGGTCGGTCATCGCTCTCTTGGCACTCGAGGGGTTCAGTCATCAAACTCGCTAGTAGGTATCTAGATTTGTTTCTATATTCATTTTTTTTATTTCCAAAACTCGACACACATCATAGCATTTCTATATACCATAGACTATAGGACCCTATATATGTTGATATATGAAACCATTCCATATAGCAACATGATAAATTTTTCTTGAAATCTGTGATGATTATCATCGCCTGGTAAACAGTAATGGATAGATCATCTATTAACGTGATTAGCCGGATTATCTATCAACGGTAATGCTCAGAATTTGGATTATGCCAACAGCTAATTGCTAATGAGGGAGGTATGCCATTCGGGTCCTTTTGATGTTCTCTTTGTCAACTGAGGTGATACACATCAATTGTAAGATTTGCGTGTGATTAAAATTGCTCTGTGTTGCCGTGAAACCACATTTTACCGTACCTTCGTGGATTACGCGACTGAAGAAAGAAAAAAGCGTAATGATTTGATTTGCTTTTGAAGCGAGGTAAAAATAAAAAAAAAAAAAAAATTATTCAAAATTCTGAATGTTAATGTCGAGTGTTAATTAACTTACGAAGGCTTTTGGTTAATGTTGTGTTTTGCCTCAGAATGCAAAGCTGAAAAGTGTGTGTGTGTGTGTGTGTGTATCTGTGCTCGTAGAAAGTGAATATAGATAGTTTTATCTCTAAAAGTAGTATCTGTCGTTCGCTAATTGGCCGGAGCGGGCCGCTTTCTCTCTCTCTCTCTCTCTCTCTCTCTCTCTCTCTCTCTCTCTCTCTCTCTCTCTCTCTCTCTCTCTCCCCATCACCCCCACCCACACCACCCCTAAATCCAGCGAATGGATTCGTCTCGTAATGACACTAGGAAGGGAAACAAACAGCCACGTTTGACCGAGGTCCAAAAGGGCTCCTTGACCCCGTTGCCACCGAGTCTGGCATCTGTTACTGCCGTTGCTAACCTGACCTCAAACCTTCTTGTCGCTATGTCGCTAACGTGGGAGACGGCGATCAAGTATTAGAATTGAATGAAACAGCATATTTTAGGTTATCTCGTCTCTCATGTTCCCTAGTTTTCTCAATAGTATTCTACCATCAGGTGGGTGCTCAAACACCAGTTGTCCAAAATTCTCCATTTCATTTCGATCAAGCCTTCGACTTCACACAGGCATCATCAGGAATCTACAAAAAAGAAAGAAAGAAAAAACTGCTTCACAAAACTTGGATATGTAAGATGTGTTTTACATATATCATATCAGTTTTGTGAAGCAGTTACTTCCCACGTATTCCCTGCGTGTCGTAGAAGGCGACTAAAAGGGGAGGGAGCGAGGGGCTGGAAATCCCTCCCCTCTCATTTTTTTTTTTCAATTTTCCAAAAGAAGGAATAGAGAAGGGGGCCAGGTGAGGATATTCCCTCAAAGGCCCAGTCAGGTACTTCCCACGTATTCCCTGCGTGTCGTAGAAGGCGACTAAAAGGGGTGGGAGCGAGGGGCTGGAAATCCCTCCCTTCTCATTTTTTTTTTTTTTCAATTTTCCAAAAGAAGGAATAGAGAAGGGGGCCAGGTGAGGATATTCCCTCAAAGGCCCAGTCCTCTGTTCTTAATGCTACCTTGCTAACGCAGGAAATGGCGAATAGTATGAAAAGAAATATATATATGTAACAGTTTATGGTGTTAAATGGGTCTGTAGAGTTCTGTGGAAGCCAGTATGACGTGTATTGTTACGAGAGGGTTATCATTTGCAATGCAAATTCTATTTGGGTAGTGCGCTGGTATGCAAAGTAATAAATGAAATATGCGAAAATGGATTATGATAATTGCTGACGCGATTTCTATTTTTTTGTTTTCTGTCAGGAATGGTAACCACGTATATGTATATCATAACCACGTATATGTATATCGTAAAG
>NC_092285.1:8980405-8985405 GCF_036320965.1 Panulirus ornatus
GCCGTTTCCCTCGCCCACCATCAGCGCACGCTGTTGATAAAAAACCGACTGACATCGGACACCCTCCTGGGAGATGAGATTCTCTTCGTCGTCCATTGGTTCTCCTCCAGTCTGGGACGCGTTACCTACCGGATCATAAACGCCTGGAACTGGGAAAAAAAAATCCCAGGTCATCTCGTCTCTCCAACACGGAAGTCAACAGAGCGGATTTCGCCTCTACCCCGAGCATTGAATTAGCAATGATACGATCCGAACCCACTGATAAGAGAGGCAGTAGGATCCAGCTGTGACCAGTTGTTCTCTGAAACGGATTACATATGAAAAGATGTTTCCAGCAACGCCGAGAGGGGCGCACACGCACGCAACGCATCGACCAACACGGAAATGAGTACGTCAACGCTGAGGGGGGACGCGCGCGCACAACGCAACGCATCGACCAACACGGAAATGAGTACGTCAAGGGAATTCATCGCGACCAATGAACTCAGCAAGGACCGAATACACCTCCTCAGAGATGCTGTGGTGACGGACGCATTGACACAACAAGATAAAGGCTTTAAACTCCCTTCATAACAGAGCACTTGTAGCAACCATTACCCTCTCAATAGACGTATCACCGTGCATGATTAGTGTACGCATGACCACTAGAAGATGTTTGGTGTGTACATTGCCCTGCTTATTCATTTCATTCAATGTTGATAGTCTACCGGAAGGCTAGATTATAGATGAACTTCGTAGTCCTGACAGAAAAAGAAGTGAGAGTGACAAGGCCAGAGTATGAGGATTTAAGTACCATTTCAGGCTGGTTTGACAACCTAATTTCGCATCAAGACGTAACCTAAGGGCAATTGACCTAAGACATTAAGTCTCAAATACCAAATTAGACATTGACTGACTACCTTAAACCACATCAGTGGAGGAAATAAACCCAAAGACAGAACAGCAAGCCCGAAACACACACACACACACCCTTCCTCCTTACAGAAGTCTGATCCTCAAGGGGTTCGAGTCTTACCCCCAACTCCTGTACATTATAGAACATGTGACGTGTTTCTGAGCACTTTACTGCAACCACTGTTGCTGCTGGAGGTATAAGGCTAGGACTCCCAGAAGTTATAATAAGGCTAGGACTCCCAGAAGTTATAATAAGGCTAGGACTCCCAGAAGGTATAATAAGGCTAGGACTCCCAGAAGGTATAATAAGGCTAGGACTCCCAGAGGGTATAATAAGGCTAGGACTCCCAGAAGGTATAATAAGGCTGGGACTCCCAGAAGGTATAATAAGGCTAAGACTCCCAGAAGGTATAATAAGGCTAGGACTCCCAGAAGGTATAATAAGGCTTGGACTCCCAGAAGGTATAATAAGGCTAGGACTCCCAGAAGGTATAATAAGGCTAGGACTCCCAGGAGCCCGCCGTATTGGCAGGGTAGTTTTATGGGTGGTTTATAGATATGAAAGGGACGTTTGTAAGCTCCCAAATAAGGGTATTAAGGGGCACTGTTGTAAACTCCTCTCCACATTTTTTTCCCCACTGAAGATGAAGCTCAATTAAGAAAAAGGACGCGGGCGTTTTTTTTTTTCTTTTTTTCTCGAGTGTTGACGAAGGATGTGTGTGTCTGTCTCGGAAGTTTTCCTTCCTTTTTTCAGTTCACTTTTACATGTCCTTCTTCGCCGATTCCTCCATATCTCTCTCTCTCTCTCTCTCTCTCTCTCTCTCTCTCTCTCTCTCTCTCTCTCTCTCTCTCTCTCTCTCTCTCTCTCTCTCCCACCAGCTCGTGGGGAGGGGGTTAGGGGGTAGGAGGGACTGTTGAGAGAGAGAGAGAGAGAGAGAGAGAGAGAGAGAGAGAGAGAGAGAGAGTATGTGAAATCCTTTTAGGGGTGTAAAATCCCTTAGAATTTGCATTGGATAACAAGAGCGGTTTGTATTCTCGTGACGGAAGAGAAGCTCGCCTGTACGGTGCGCGTATTTGGACGTGGTTGTCAGTTGGATTCGACGCCAATTGATTCTTAAACACTTCATTTCGAAGGTTTTTTTTTTTTTTTTTTTTGTCGTTGGACACTTTAGTGGTCGATTTTGAATTGAGGGACACTCGTCTTAAAACCTTTAGTAGCTCCAGCTTGTCTAGGTTAGGTTGAGTTAAAATATGTTTGGGTAGATTAACATAAGGTAGATTAAACCAAGTTAGGGTAGATTAAACTTGGTTAGGGTAGATTAAACTAGGCTAGGGTAGACTAAACTAGGTTAGGGTAGATTAAACTAGGTTTGAGTAGATTAAACCAGGTTAGGGTAGATTAAACCAAATTAAGGTATATTAAACCAGATTTGGGTAGATTAAACCAGGTTAGGGTAGATTAAACCAGGTTAGGGTAGATTAAACCAGCTTCGGGTAGATTAAACCAAGCGAGGCTGACTTAGGCAAAATTAACCTAGGTTAGATTTGGGTGCCTGTGTTACACACCAGGTTAGGTTGACTGAAGCAACCCATGTCATATGCCTGTTGGCCTCGCCCTCAAAACATCGTTTCATCCCGGAGGTTGACCCTTCATCCAATCGTCGACAATCCTCGAAAGGCCGAGGGGCCTTTAGGGGCAGGTTTTCGTCCCCCCTCCCCCTCGCTGAAAGCCGACACCTACCACTATTGATGACGTGCGGTCGCGGCCTGGGCTGAGGTTGGCTGGAAGTGTGGTATAACCTCCTCACCGCTGGAATGTCTGGTGTGGGGGGGGGCGGCGTCCGCCTCTGTCCACCTCTTGTGCCATATTAGTCACTCCGGGCTCTGGTCGGGCCTCCACTCGTATGTACCCTTTGGCCACATCATACGTTTTAGTTGTGTCCCTCTCTTGACCGATAGGGAACTTCTATGTCACAAATGGCTCTAGTAAGAAGCAAGACTGTGTCTCCATCCTCTCTCGACCGATAGGGAACTTCTGTGTCACAAATGCCTGTAGTAAGAAGCAAAAGACTGTGTCTCCATCCTTCTCATGACCAATAGGGAACTTCTATGTCACAAATGCCTCTAGTAAGAAGCAAAAGACTGTGTCTCCATCCCTCTCTCGACCGATAGGGAACTTCTGTGTCACAAATGGCTCCAGTAAGAAGCAAAGACTGTGTCCCCATCCCTCTCTTGACCGATAGGGAACTTCTATGTCACAAATGGCTCCAGTAAGAAGCAAAAGACTGTGTCCCCATCCTTCTCATGACCAATAGGGAACTTCTATGTCACAAATGCCTCTAGGAAGAAGGAAAAGACTGTGGCTCCATGAACTCTTAGTGCCTACCCTGGACCTGAATCTTTGCCCTATAGTACATTCTGATTCATGTGCTGTCTTCTGGCTCTGTGCCTCTCTGTGCCCAGTAGATTATGTTCTATGTACCTGGTAAATATGTTCTTTGTATATTGTAAATCACACACTGTGTGTTGAATGTTCCCCAGACCTCATTTGTGTACGGTGCGAGTGTGTACGTGTATTTGTTTACAGTGCAAGCGTATCCTGTGTATTTGTTTACACTACAAGTGTGTCCTGTGTATTGTTTACCATAACTTTCATCTCTGTTGCGATCAACAATTTGTGTCATGCTCCCACACAGTGATGGAGATAATATATATATATATATATATATATATATATATATATATATATATATATATATATTACTACGAGTCCAAGGGAAAATGAAACACGATAAGTTCCCAAGTGCACTTTCGTGTAATAATCACATCACACACACACCTCGGAGCCATTCCCCTGAATCGGTCCACTACCCTTATGATATATACAAGGCGTCTACATCCATTCCCAGAATTAATCTGTTAAAGAAAATATATCGCATATCCAAGGATCGCAAGTACTTTAATTTTGTGGTATAAAGTAATTCCAGGAACTTGTAATCTAATTTTCCGTCCATCTTAGGAAATTAGTATAATTTTTTTTTCTCCTGTTCCTGCAGAGTGCTTTCATAACACCTTCCCCCCCAGTCATATTCGTGTTATATTCCCGTCACATGTGTGTCATGTTCACTTCGCATTCCGCTCATATGCCAGTCATCTTCACCACAAAGTTCATGTTTACTTCGCCTTGGCATCATATTGGCATCGTATTCTGTCATATCCTTGTCATGTTCCCCGGCATAGTCTGTCAACTCTACTTCACATTTGCGTCATATTCACTTCGTATTCAGTCATATTCGCCGCATAGACTGTCATACATACTATATATAGCGTCATATTCACTTCGTATTCAGTCATATTCGCGTCATAGCGTGTCATACATACTATATATATATATGCGTCATATTCACTTCGTATTCTGTCACAATTGTGTCATGTTCGCAGGATAGACCACCCGGTCATGTTTACTACACATTACTTCATATTCACTTCTTAGTCATTATCCATGTCATGTTCGCCACCTAGCCCTAGTCATATTCACCTCATAATTTCCTCATTCGTTTCATATTCCCGTCAGCCTCTGAGTTTCCTCCATTTCAATGATGTTATTCACTTGTTAGGGCCAGACACAAGTTCGTGATTGAATTAAAAAGGTCAAAAACTTGGGACACGTATTTAATACTACAAGCTTCAGGGAGACGTCATCCCATTTTCTATTCAACCATTCTTTACAGATCACTCACATGTCCGGGACATAAACATGCCTTTACTTATTACAGTAAATTTTGCTTAATGGAAACGAATCATATTTGCAAATATGAGAAATATGATAAGCTGGTCATCAAGGACACACATTGTGTTTTTGGACAGATCTAGAAATGCCAATTGTTTTTATAGTTATGGAGACAAAAGTCCAATGTTTGCATATTGATTTTCCAGTATTATCATTTTGATGAAAACCTTTTGTTCTTGTGACTACATCTATGGTTTTCATGACTGTACCTGTCATCTCAAACTGCAACCCCTAGTCATGTTGGAGATATTCTTTCTCTCGTGGACTCAGAAAGCCACCTATCTTTTCCCTTATTGAAGACGTACACTCAGCTTAT
>NC_092285.1:8990405-9087905 GCF_036320965.1 Panulirus ornatus
CACACACACACACACGCAGGGAGATGGGAGAAAAGGGAATGCGCGTCTCCTGTATCCTGCAGGATATACAGTGTAGGACTGCCACTTAAGCTAGACACACACACACACACACACACACACACACACACACACACACACACACACAGCAGCAGCACATCCTTGATACGACATATAGTGTAGAGCTTCATAGGATCTTTTCCTGGCTTACTTTTATGCATACATCAGGAAGGGACCCGGACCCTAATCCTTTACGAGTCAGATAGGCCAAGATAGGTCCTATGTCATCGCTCGGGGGCCGCCAGGTGGGGGGCCTTCCAGAACCACTTACACTTATTGCCGCCAGGCAATTCAGTGGCTACTTAAGAGACACTGACCCGTGATGACCTGAAATGGATTGGGGGTGTGTGACCCCATAGATCAATATATTCGAGTGGATGTGTCTCAAGAGGGGGGGAAATGGTGATGGGTTGTTAAGTTCAATTTGGGACGAAAGGATTGCGAAAGGCAGCTTTCCAGGGAGGTGACCGTACCACAACCTCTGGAAACTTAAAAGTTAATTTCTCTCTTCTTTTTTTTGATGTTGGTGTAATAAGAGTGCTTGGAAAGGGACCATGGTCGAAGCTGTTGTATTGGAAGGTACTTGGGTTAAGGCTTATAACACAGATACTATAATTGCTACTACTACTACTACTACAATAACCACTTCTACTACTGTAACTACTACTGCTATAACCACTACTACCACTGTAACTACCACTATTAGTGCTACCTCGTCTCTTGCTACTACTGCTACAATACTACCACTACTACTTCGTCTCTTGCTACTACTATTACTACTACTATACAGCTACTACCATCCACAGGTCCCCCATCTCAAGACCGTTCTAAAATTCTTACCTAAACCCGACTTACTACACTCTGGCCTTCCGTTACGTTCCTTGGCCAGTTACTGTCGTCCACACTGCACCTCATTTACAACCTAGCCATTTCCTATTACGCCACACCGGAGGGGGGAAGGGAGGAAGTGAGGGCAACCTAGCCATTTCCTATTATGCCACACCGGTGGGGATGGGATGGGTGGGGTGGTTGTGGTTAGAGAGGAGAAAACACCACCCAGGCCATAAATTGGGAGACGAAATGGGTTGTTATGGTCATGTAAACTAGGTTCCATTTATGGGGTAGTTCGTCCCTCCCCGCCTCTCAGGGTGTGGTGTAGGGCTTCGACTCCCACGCTGCTTCGAATGCGTCAAAGGCCGAGGTCTGGGTCGCTTTTAATCCTATTTGACACTTGTAAAACCTAACGACCGGACCATAACTCTTGTGGGAACTAGGTAGCCGTACCTGGTCCCGTATCACCGAACGAAGCTTCGAAGCCTTTTTTTTTCCCGCAGTGTATCGAGCGTCTTCTCAAACGATGTTTCGAAGCACTTCGCGCGGTTCGAGACGCGATTCATTCGCTCGAACTGGCACGTTCTGTGTTTACATTTCTATCTATTTCAGCGAAAGATTTTTTTTTATTTGTTGTATTTTTTTTTTCTTTGGTGAAGACTGACGTTAATCACTTGTAGACAAAATAGATATATGAAGCGAAACTTCGCTGGGTTGAAGAAAGAGAGGGATTCAAAACAGTTTCGAAGACTTTCTGTTAATCTCGTCCTCTCATGTCTTATTTTCTTCTCCTTCTCCCCTTCTTCATATATTTTCATTCTACTCTGTGTCATTTTCATTCTTTATTCCTTCTCTTTATTGTGTTTTCGTTTAACATTCCTTCACATGTTTCCTTCAGCCTTCATTCTCCATTTCATTATCGCCATTTTCTGTTCATTCTCTTCCAGTTGCATTTTTTCTTTCACTCCATCGCTTACTAATCCAACCTAAACTAGCCTAACCTAACCTAAACAAGCGTAGCCAGACAACCTTACCTAACCTGACTGGCCCTAATCTAACTTAATCAAACGTTGCCAGACCTCACCAAACCTAACCTCTCCCCATCCAACCTAACTTAACCTCTTCCCACCTACTCTTTGGCTAGAAGATAGGCAGAAAAACCAGGCTAGTCTAAAGGATGTTATTTTTTTTTCCCGTCTGGGACGAAGGCTTTAGGAGAACAGAACGGGGGAGTCCAGAACAAATAGCCACTGCCGCTGGAGAGTGCAAGCCAAAGAAGCGGAAAGAGAAATGAGTCTATTGAATAAAACAAGAGAGACTTGGCCACGGTAGGAGCGCGTGGGAGACATTCATCGCTCAAAGACGAGACGAATTTGGTCATTTGAGCAAAAGTGTATCTAAAAGCTTCGTATACTTTATTCTCATGAGTTATTTATCAGGGTGTTGCTTTCTCCACACGCAAGGGATATAGAGTGATGCGTAATATAGATTATACAAGAGATAGGAGTAAAGAAGATTGTATTGAGAGATTTTAGGCTATCTCCATGCGTAATAGAGACTATACAAGAGATAAGAGGAAAGAAGAAGATTGTATTGGGAGATTTTAGCACACCGGTGCGTAAGTGGGGAGACTCCCTTTCCAGTAGCTGCGTCCGTGGACTCTACCTGAAATTGCTTGGTAGCCCGTCATTCCAATCAGTCGACAAACGTACACGAGACGAGAATATATTAGGTGTAGTTGTTGCTACAAATGGGGATCTCGTTAGTCATGCCCAAGTTGGAGAAACGTCTGGTACAAGCGATCACGGACAAATTACTTTTGAGGTCGCTTTTTTACTCTTTATAGGTAAGGTTGGTCAATAGAACTCTCGAAAAATATTCGATTTTAAACATCTATATTTAAATATATCATTCTTCTTTATAGGTAAACCTGGGATGACAGTCAATGAAAACGTGAACGAAACTTAGAAAAGCTTCAGTAAAACCTTCAAAGCAGTAGAGGGGTCATAGGTGCCATTGCCGGTCTATTTCTGAAACAAAGACATACACTAAGAAAGTACCTGTTTAAGAGTACCTGTTTAAGAAAGTAGCTCGTAAAAAACTCGAAGATTGAGAGTTATGTAAATTTGCTTAGATAAAGGAAGAGACTTGTACGGCAAAGTAAACGTCAATATGAAGCGTATATTCCGGACAATAGAAGCAATTATTCCATTAATTACGCAAAGCGGTGACTGCGTGCAAGACAACGAAGCCATGGCAAAAAAACCTTTAATGACATTTTTGCATCGGTGTTTGCGATCGAAGACACGAACCCATGTCTCGAATCCAGTTTCATTCATGAGTGAGAACGATAATCAGCAAGTTGGCATTACAACTGAAGACATACTATGAGCAGTAAATTGTACAGAATTGAATAAAACGAGAGGGCCTGATTAATTCTACTCGAAGACGATGAAAGAAGCGAAAAATGAGATAGGCTGTTGCCTCCCTTTTTTTCAATTAGTTTCTTGTTACGAGAAAAGTTCCAGACGAACGAAACTTTGCCATTGTTATGTACCGATATTAAAAGAAGAAAAGAAAAAAAATTAAGGAACAGGTCATTGCCCGGAAATTATCGTCCGGTGGCCTTAATGTCTGTGGCTGTAAAACTTGTGGAAACCATCGTTAGAGTTAGGGTTGTTAATCAGTCGCGGGAACTACCACTTCATAAACTATTCTTTCCCATGGTTGTCGACGCAATCGCTCCTATATGACGAGTCCGCTTGATTTATTTATGCCATCACTATGTATGACGTCAGTCGAGCGTTTGAATGTCATCTATCGAGATTTTCAAAAAGCATTTGATAAGGTTCCCTATCAAAGGTCACTTGGAAAAATTAAATCCCATGGTATTGATTGGGGAGTTGTACATCAGTAGATTGGAAAATTTGGTCAAGTGACCGTATAGAGAGAGAGCTGTGATTCATGGCCAGGCCTCAGAAGAGAGAGAGCTGTGATTCATGGCCAGGCCTCAGAAGGGAGAGAGCTATGATTCGAGGCCGAGCCTCAGAAGGGTTAGACGTATGAAGTGGTGTGCCGCAGGGGTCTGTTTGGGACCAGTTCTGTTTGTCACATACACGGATGCCATTGATAACGGGCTGTATTGCAAGGCATCACCAGACTTGGCTGTTGAGACGAAGCGTGGAAATGAACCAGCAAATGAGCATAGACGTCTACAGCTTCTTCAAACTGACGGAGGCAAATTGATAGACAGACAGGGTTCGTAGGTGGCAAATGGAGTTTATGATCGAGCAGCGCAAAGTACGAGGAGAGGGACAGGTGATCATCATTAACTGGGAGCCTTGTGAGTGACTGACTTTGTCTACATTGCCGGTGTGATAATGATACAAATGATAATTATGATAATACTTGATAATGATACAAATAATAATGATAATTATACAAATGATAATGATACAAGTAAGAAAAATATCACTAATGATTATAATAATGATAATGATACAAATAATATAATGATAATAATGGTAATGATAATAATAATACAAATAAAGATATTGATAATAATGATAATAATAGTAATAATACAGCATCAGCTTTAGAATAAGACATACCGTAATAATTTTCCTCTTTATACTAGTGCTTAGGCAACATTATCGGGTATATGAACGGGGATCCGTTGTCGGCCTTGCAACAGAAATGGTGTTGGCCCAAGATAGCAGCTTTACGAGGGAGATAAAAAGGAAAGAAGGAAGGAAGGAAGGGAAGGAAGAGAGCTTCTCCCTCTAGGTTAAGTTCCCCTCACGTTCACTGGAGGACTGATTGGTAATTGCCCTACTGCAAGTAAGTTCGACTGGCGCCCCACGAAGAGAGAGAGAGAGAGAGAGAGAGAGGGAGAGAGAGAGAGAGAGAGAGAGAGAGAGAGAGAGAGAGAGAGAGAGAGAGAGAGCATACACGGTACAGCAGCATCATCTCCCAACACCCTCTCTCTCTCTCCCCCCAAGAGAGTCTTACGAGACAATAAACACCCACACCACTATAAACATTAACAGGGATGATAACCGTATAAATTCGGGTGACTATATAAATTTTCGTGACGTTTGCGGAGATGGCGCTTGTGGGTTGGTGGGGGGTTTCAGAGCTGGTTGTTTTATCGTAAAGTTACGTTCAGCTTTCCAGACCCCCGTAATTCCAGTGATGCGTGTCTGGTGGGGGGGGGGGGGTTCCTGGAAGAGATGCATTCCGTGTATTTCGTTAAAAAAATGGAAGAGACGGACGAAGATTTCCCGAAGATGGAACAGAGGATGGCTAAGAATTGTGACACTGAAGGACAGTAGGGGACTGAGAATTGTGGGAAAAGTAGAAGGGCTTTTGAAAAAGAAGAGTTTGGGGGGAGGGGGGTCTTTCTGAAAAATGGAACAGGGGAAAACGAAGAATTCTGACACGAAGGGATGATATGAATTAAGAATTTTGAGAGAATTGGAAATGGTTGAAGGTTTCCTGAAGATGGAACAGGGGGGGAAAACGAAACATTCTGACACAGAGGAACGATAAGAATGAAGAATTTTGACAATTAGATCATATTAGGATGGAACAGGAAAACGAAAATTTTTGAAAATGATGAAAATGAAGAATTTTTATGAAACTCAAAGATCTGGACAAGATTTTTTCTTTCTTGTATTCTTGTGACGTAGCTGGTGTTACCGGATGCCGCCTGCAAGAGGTTGCTGCGCCAATTGGAGTAGTCTCTCGTCAGAGAGCTTCTGGCTCGAAAGGGTCTTGCATTCCCCTGCAACGGAAAGTAGCGCAGCCTTGGGCCACTGGAGACCTTTTGGAATGGTCCTGGGTGACAACAGAAATTGGACCGCGGGTTATTTACTGATATAATAAATTAGTTAAGAACGAAGCATCTGATGAAAATGATTTAAGAAACACTTGATAAATAAGGAAGAGATAAACGAGGATATTTTGATAAATAAGGAATGGAAAATGGAAAAATAATATATCAAAATTAGGTGTGAAATGGAAGATAGGTTTGAATGATAAGAGAATACGATGTTTTTTTTTTGTTTTTTTTTTTGGTTGGGTTGGATGTGAACGCAAACATATGCTGATGGAGATGACATGTGAGACCGAAGCATTTTGACAAGATGGGGAGAATGAAAAATATTGATAATAGGCTAATAAAATTGAAGGAAGTGGACCAATAATTTCTGACGAAGATGGAATGGGAGAACGAAGCATTCTGACACTAACGGATGATGAGAGTGAAGATTTCTGACATGATTGGCTCTATGATTATTGCCGAGGAAAAGAAAGAGGTGGACGAAAATGTCCCATGATAATGGATTGGTGAACGAAGAGATCTGACACAACGTGAGGAGAAAGGGGCTCTTGATAGAATTGGGTAAATAACGAAGGCCATTGAAAATGGAATAGGTGAGCGAAGATATCCTGATGAAGATGAGTTAGGAAAACGAAGACTTTTGACAAGATATGAAAGATAAGGAATTTCAATAGATGAAAGAAAAAGGCTAATGAACGATGATGAGTGATAGATGCAGCAGAGGACGAATAATAACGAAGAATTATGGCGAATATGGACATTGAACGAAGAATTCTGATAACAATGGAAGAGGAAGAGAGAGAGAAAAAAAAAATCTTCACACGGTAAAGGGAAAGTAAAGATATTTTTGATGGAAAAGGAAGAAAGGGGGGGTGGGGGGGGGGGAGGAAAGAAATGTGAAAGAAGAAACTAAAGAAATGTGAAAATAAGAAAAAATTGAAAGAAATTCGTGCAATTGGGCAGTTTGAATCGGCTCAAGATTACGAGAAAGGAAAAAAAAAAATGGATAGAAAAAATCAAATTAGAATAAATCGCTGATTTGAATTCGTAATGAAAAAAAAAAAGGCTGATATAAATTCGTTATGGAAATAGTGACAAAAACGATCATAAACGCTGGAGTTATTAAGGGTAAAGTTGGTGTATTCCAGACCCTTGTGCTCAAGGGGTCGTACCTCCGTGCTCAAGGGGTCGTACAGTCGTGCTCAAGGGTCGCACCATCATGCTCATGGGGTCTTACCTCCGTGCTCAAGGGGTCGTACATCCGTGCTCAAGGGGTCGTACCATCGTGCTCATGGGGTCGTACCGTCGTGCTCAAGGATCGTACCATCGTGCTCATGGGGTCGCACCGTCGTGCTCAAGGATCGTACCATCGTGCTCAAGGGGTCGTACCGTCGTGCTCAAGGGGTCGCACCGTCGTGCTCAAGGATCGTACCATCGTGCTCAAGGGGTCGTACCGTCGTGCTCAAGGGGTCGCACCGTCGTGCTCAAGGGGTCGTACCTCCGTGCTCGAAAGGTCGTACTCTCATGCTCAGAACGGTATTGCTTGAACGGTATTGCCTCACCCATACTCATAAGAAGTGATCAACCTCACAATCTACCAGTGATTCGAGACCCATTGCCATCTCCCCCTCGAACATCCCCCAACCCCCCCCAGCTTATTGTCTGAATGCTTCCTGTTAAGCTGGGGTTACAAGAGACCCATGAACCCTCCCCCAGCAGCTCGAGTCCTGTGAAGACCACCCCTGTACTACCCATGGCTCGTCGGTGTCTTTAAGTCTATACACATATCACAGAAGGAACTCGAGACCTTTACGCAGGTCTCGTCTTCGTCAAACTTCGTCAGAGGATTCGATCTCGCTTCGTCTAACTTCGTCAGAATACTCGACCTCACTTCGTTACACTTCGTCATAGGACTCTACCTCATTTCGTCAGAGTACTCGATCTCACTTCGTCAGAATACTCGACCTCACTTCGTCGAACTTCGTCACAGGCACAATCTCACTTCGTCAGAGGACTCGACCTCACTTCGTCGACTAAGTCAGAATACTCGATCTCACTTCGTCGAACTTCTTCAGAGTACTCGACGTCGCTTCGTCGAACTTCGTCAGAGGACTCGACCTCCGGCGACCATGACCTACTCACGCATCAGTCGATTCATCGAACACCGACTGACCTGGGGAGATCCATGGCACGCAGGTCATCTCCAGCGAGGGTTCGTCAGCCCGCGCGTTCCAGCAGGGCCATCCCCTCTTCACCTGGGGCGTCCAGAGGCGTCCAGTAGACCACGAAGTCTGGAACAACCACAACCCCCTCCTCCTACTGACGGGACACCTCCTGCTGGTCGGTGGAGGGACGTCGATGGACGACCGAAACCCCCACCCCCTGCCACTGGTGTCAGCGCTGACAACATCTCCTCCCCGAATACATATGAACCGTCCAGGACGCCACCAGACAATTTCCAGGGGGGGCTGGACGAGAGCCAGCAGCAGCGTCACCACCATCTACCAAAATCAAGTCCATTGTCATGCACATCAGGCACCCCCCGACCACTCCCTAGGAACCCCACTTGTCTACTGTCTCCCTCCAAGGTCCCCCTCCTGGGTTATTTCACTCCTCCTCCCTCCTCCCCCTCAATTTACTCATCCTCATTCATGAGGCTGAGTCAAGAGAAGAGCCTCACTATCACTCATCTAATCCTCCCACTGGCTACTGTCTCCCTTTCCATGTCCCCCTCCTGGGTTATTTCACTCCTCCTCCTCGACTCCCCCTCACCCTAGTTTACTCATCCTCTTTCATGAGGCTGAGTCAAGAGAAGAGCCTCACTATCACTCATCTAATCCATCCAGTCACTCAGGACACTTAGGGTTTTCTGAACTCGAGAATATCTACGCAGGTTTTATTATGCTTCCCCCCATACACGCGTACCATGTCTTGGTCTGACTCCCTTGTCTGCCATACAACCGGGGCTGCTGCTGGGTGAGAGTGAAGGAAAGGGGGCATGACCCAGGGTCGAAGGCATGGGTTCGATTCCTGGTTGCGACAGTCGGTCCATAGTCAATCCAGCTGTTCATCCACCCATAGGGCTTGGTCGATGAAATGGGTACATGGTTAAGATAAGGATATATATATATATATATATATATATATATATATATATATATATATATATATATATATATATATATATATATATATATATATATATCTTTTTTTTTTCTTTCATACTATTCGCCATTTCCAGCATTAGCGAGGTAGCGTTAAGAACAGAGGACTGGGCCTATGAGGGAATATCCTCACCTGGCCCCCTTCTCTGTTCCTTCTTTTGGAAAAAAAAAGAAAAAAAAAGAAGCAATCAAGATTTTCCTTATTAATGAAGCTTGTTAGCTCTTAAGAGGTGAGGGAGTCTGCGCTTGAGTGATGCGAGACGAACAAGAGAGCCAGACTCCCTGGCCTGATGCGGTGTACGGCCTTGATATTTACATCAGGAGGCCCCCCCCGCCCCCCCCTTTGGCTCACTTTAAAGGGCCTCGTTAAGGGATTTTGTGCCAGCCAAGCAAGGGCCCGGGGAAGAGAGAGAGAGAGAGAGAGAGAGAGAGAGAGAGAGAGAGAGAGAGAGAGAGAGAGAGAGAGAGAAGTATGACGCAAGGGAATTAAACATCTTTTCCGTTCAGGGGCCCCATAAGTACACGCACACACACACGCACACACACACACACACACACACACACACACACACACACACACACACACACACACACACACAGACCTCCACTCAGTAGAGCACTTATCGACAGTGTCATGTTTGATGTAGCGATTTAGTCGTGTATATATTTGTATGCACTCCTGTCGTCTGTGTTAAGTGTATAGCTGGCTGTAAGTGCTTTGAAGGCCCTTAAGTGTGTGTGTGTGTGCATACATGCATCACGTCCAAAAGTGCAGTGTTCTTTATTCATTTTTAGATGTTATATTCATAAGTTATGTTCCATTGTTCTCTAGGTGTTGTGTGTGATATCACAGGGAGTGTGTCCTGATGTGTGTGTGTGTGTGTGTGTCTGTAACTACCGGGGTCTTACGTGTCAAGATTTTATTGATAAGGAAATGAAGTGTAATTTCCTTGATTGGATTTTTATGCGTAGCTGGGTTCCCTGTTTTACTCCTCCTTCTATAGTTTGTATATTCCTTTTCCAGCCTTATCGCACTAGTATCGCGAGGACGTGAACAATGGCATGAGTTTCATGTATTCACTCCCTCGCTGACATATGATGTATGCCAGAGGGACAGCCTCCCATACATAAGCAAGCCCCACAGACTATTCTGTGTTTTCACTTGAAATCCCCCTTTATATGTCCGGGTTTAGCCCAAAGGCAGCACGTCGCCCCCTATATATCACTTCGATGCTGTTCGTTCTATGACATGCCTGCTTCTCAGCCGTAGGATGGTTCAGGCCTCTATACCTCAAAGTGTCATTCAGTTTATATCCTTTCCGTTTTATCCTGGGCTCTCCGTCCTCTTTGCTGCTCCTATTTCCAACACGTAGATCCTCTGCTTCAATCTCTCAACACTCATCCTCTCCAGATGTCCGATACCTTTCAGCCCGCCGTGGCCAATACACTCATCCATACTCGGTCTACTGCCACTTCTCTTGTACATTATTATCTTTCAGATGATCAGCCCTCCTCACAGTCCTCGAGTATTCACACATCTTCCGTTTTTTTTTTTTTTTTAGTTCTTGCATCCTGGGCCACACAGCGCCGTTGGGTTAGCTGTGCCCTCAGACACGCCAATCTTTTGATTTCCTTCCCCTCCCCACACCTCCAACAGACGCGGACCTTCCTCACACGACTTAATGATCCCCCAGGACCTTTTGGCCTCCCTCCCATCCTACCCATCCTGTGACTCACTTCCGCCCGTATGGTCTCTTCCGCTGCCATGTCCTCTCCCAGGATCCTGAGGTAGTGTACTTCCTACAAGATCTCCCCTGTCTATCTGTCTGTCAGTCTTTTTCATCTATCCATCTCTCGATATCTTTTATACTATTACACAACTCTAGGATTCCATTTTTTTGTTATTTACACAACACTGAGGCAAAATATCGAAATTTTTGTCCCCCAAGTTTTTAAGAGCATTGAAGAAATGATTCTTTAATGAAGGTGTGTGTGTGTGTGTGTGTGTGTGTGTGTGGAAACTCCTGGAACGATGTGTGTGTGTGTGTGTGTGGAAACTCCTGGAACGATGTGTGTGTGTGTGTGTGTGTGGAAACTCCTGGAACGATGTGTGTGTGTGTGTGTGTGTGGAAACTCCTGGAACGATGTGTGTGTGTGTGTGTGTGTGTGGAAACTCCTGGAACGATGTGTGTGTGTGTGTGTGTGTGTGGAAACTCCTGGAACGATGTGTGTGTGTGTGTGTGGAAACTCCTGGAACGATGTGTGTGTGTGTGTGTGTGTGGAAACTCCTGGAACGATGTGTGCGTGTGTGTGTGTGTGTGTGTGTGTGTGTGGAAACTCCTGGAACGAGACTTGAGTGGCTTGAGCCTGGAAGCCGACTTGACGGCCCCTCCAGAGTTTGTGGAGATAGATTCTGGAAGGACTCAAAACTGGACAGGGTTCCCGGTAGATGCTCAAAGGCCTGATGTCTCGATTTCCAGACGAGATGAGCGCGCGCTCGCTCTCGCGCACTTTCTCTTGGACGATCCTTAGAGATACTCTGGAAGCTGTCAGACTCCCTTCACTTGCAGACGAGGCAGGGAGTGGAGTAGGAGGGGGTCTTCTGTGAATTCTCCTCCCCCCTCCCCACTCTTGCAGAGGGGGTGGTCTTCTGTGGGGGTCTTCTGTGAATTCTCCTCCCCCCTCCCCACTCTTGCAGAGGGGGTGGTCTTCTGTGGGGGTCTTCTGTGAATTCTCCTCCCCCCTCCCCACTCTTGCAGAGGGGATGGTCTTCTGTGACTCTGTCATTGGGAGATGAACGGATCTGGCGTCTTCTTTTGAACGCGTGGAACATATGGGTCAGGTCAGATGCTAGGCGTCTTTTTTGTACCCCAAGGGTCGTACCGTCGTGCTCAAGGGTCGTACCGTTGTGCTCGAAGGTCGTATAGACCGCCGTGTTCAAGGGTCGCACCATGTCGTCGTGCTCAAGGGTCGTACCGTTGTGCTCGAAGGTCGTATAGACCGCCGTGTTCAAGGGTCGCACCATGTCGTCGTGCTCAAGGGTCGTACCGTTGTGCTCAAGGGTCGTATAGACCGCCGTGCTCAAGGGCCGTACCATATCGTCGTGCTCGAGGGTTGTACTGCATCGCCGTGCTCAAGGGCCGTACCATGTCGTCGTGCTCAAGGGTCGTGTATATGTTGTATATTTCTAAGGGTCATATATGTTGTATATTTCTAAGGGTCATATATGTTGTATATTTCTAAGGGTCATGTATAAGTTGTATATTTCTAAGGGTCATATATGTTGTATATTTCTAAGGGTCATATATGTTGTATCTTTCTAAGGGTCGTTTATCAGTTGTATATTTCTGTGTTGTGTAATAATGTCTATACATTTCTCTATCTTCCATCAACAGTAATTGGATCCTGACAGCAGAGCACAATTACTTGTTTATGCATGTATTATGGATGTATGACGCATGTATTGTGGATGCATCATGCATGTATTATGGACGTATGATGCGTGTATTTCCTTCTCAGCTTTCCAAAGAAAGAGAACGGTTGAAAAAAATTTCGTAGTTATATCGTAATTGTTATGTCTCGCAAGTAGACGACAGACAAAGAGAAGAATTACATTGAAAGATAAGGAGGAGAAGAATTACATTGAAAGACAAAGAGGAGGAAGAATTACATTGAAAGACGAGGAGGAATAATTACATTGAAAGACAAAGAGGAGGAAGAATTACATTGAAAGACAAAGAGGAGGAAGAATTACATTGAAAGACAAAGAGGAGGAAGAATTACATTGAAAGACAAAGAGGAGGAAGAATTACATTGAAAGACAAAGAGGAGGAAGAATTACATTGAAAGACAAAGAGGAGGAATAATTACATAGAAAGACGAAGAGGAGGAATAATTACATTGAAAGACAAAGAGGAGGAAGAATTACATTGAAAGACAAAGAGGAGGAATAATTACATAGAAAGACAAAGAGGAGGAATAATTACATTGAAAGACAAAGAGGGGGAAGAATTACATTGAAAGACAAAGAGGAGGAAGAATTACATTGAAAGACAAAGCGGAGGAAGAATTACATTGAAAGACAAAGAGGAGGGAGAATTACATTGAAAGACAAAGAGGAGGAAGAATTACATTGAAAGACGAAGAGGAGGAAGAATTACATTGAGGAACGTGTCTCTCTCTCTTTTACATAAAGTTTGCCTTTTATCTGTGCTGTTCATCTTGAAGATTTCAACCCCCCCTTCAGAGCGTAGTGGACAGGCCAAACAGTGTTTCAAATACATCTAGCGAGCAAATATAACGTAAGATTGAACTATAAAGAGATATAATATATATCTATTTACCTCCAGTCCAAAGGAATAGTTGAGCTGATACAGGTATCTCGAATGGACTGGAATGACAAGGCTCTCTCTTATTTTGTGGCCTGGAGTCCTCTTTTTCTTTCCCTCCTCTTCCTCCTCAAACGCCGCGAAAGATTAGATATATATCCTGAGAAAACCGATCTTGTGTCTGGTGGCGAGACTTGGTCCATCAAAGCCAAGGTGATCGTCCAACTTGTGGCAGACTTGTGTGTTGGGGAGGGGTAAAAAAACAAAAAAAGGTGGGGGGGGGGGCCATGACACACACACTCTGAATTCCTCCCAATTGTTTTGGTTTGTGGGGGAAGGGAGGTTGGAAATCGGTACTCGGGTTATGGGCCTGGGATGGTGGGAGAGAGAGAGAGAGAGAGAGAGAGAGAGAGAGAGAGAGAGAGAGAGAGAGAGAGAGAGAGAGAGAGTGACCCCTTGCTGACCCTTATTGGGAAAGTTAGGGAAAGTGTTCTTTCTCTAGGGAGAGTTGGCGAGAGAAGGGTCGTGTGAGAGTGACCCCCCGATGACCTTTATTGAGAAAGTTGGGTCAAGTGTTCCTTTTTTTTTTACCCCGCCGCTCTCTTGGAGGGTGAGTGTTCTTCCAGAGACCTGAGGCTTGGCCAGGTCAGGCCAGGACAGGTCAGGAGTTCACCCTGGGTCGTTGGCTCTGGTTCCAGTCTGAAGCTGAGGGGTTTGAAGACGTCTCAGTTGGCCCTCAAGGTCTGTCAGTAGTTGGGTCTGGTCCCAGCCAGACCCTGAAGGCCTCTGGATGGTCTGATGTGGACCTAGTCGGATCCTGGGGGCTCGTCTGTGGTCTAGTCTGGTCCCAGCCAGACCCTGAAGGTCTCTGGATCGTCTGATGTGGTCCTAGTCGGATCCTGGGGGCTCGTCTGTGGTCTAGTCTGGTCCCAGCCAGACCCCGAAGGTCTCTGGATGGTCTGATGTGGTCCTAGTCGAACCTGGGGCTGGTCTGTGGTCTAGTCTGGTCCCAGGCCAGACCCTGAAGGTCTCTGGATGGTCTGATGTGGTCCTAGTCGGAACCTGGGGCTCGTCTGTGGTTTAGTCTGGTCCCAGGCCAGACCTGAAGGCCTCTGGATCGTCTGATGTGGTCCTAGTCGAACCTGTGGCTGGTCTGTGGTTTAGTCTGGTCCCAGCCAGACCCTGAAGGTCTCTGGATCGTCTGATGTGATCCTAGTCAAACCTGGGGCTGGTCTGTGGTCTAGTCTGGTCCCAGCCAGACCCTGAAGGTCCGGCAGTGGTGGTCTTCTTCAGGTCCTCGTATCCTTGGCCAGCACCTAGTGGTGGGACGGTCTTGTGGCACAACTCTGTCAACTCCAGGCCTAGTGGTCAAAGAGATACAGCCAGGCATGTATGTATTTCTGTAATACTCCCTCTGAGGTCTGTATTCCTCCCTGACCAGTGGATCGAGGGTATGTATTTCTGTAATACTCCCTCTGAGGTCTGTATTCCTCCCTGACCAATGGATCGAGGGTATGTATTTCTGTAATACTCCCTCTGAGTTGTATTCATCCCTGACCAGTGGATCGAGGGTATGTATTTCTGTAATACTCCCTTTGAGGTCTGTATTCATCCCTGACCAGTGGATCGAGGGAATGAACCAAAACATGACATACCCAGTTATACAACGGCTGTTTTCAACTCAATCTTGGCTTAGGTATTTCACAAATGGCTGTTTATATTGATGATTTATATTGATAGATGATCTAGATGTATATAGGGCACTGAGATCAATATTGTTCACGTTCACCAACTTCACATACAATCAGACCTCTACGAATGTGATATATATATATATATATATATATATATATATATATATATATATATATATATATATATATATATATATATATATATATATTGCGGTTCTGTAATAAGAGCAGACAATGGCACCAGCTACCTCGGCCCTAACCTGATAAAGTGTATAAGTGTATACTAGAAGAAAACCCTCCCACCCCCTCTTTTTATAAATAAACCCCCTGTTTAGTAGTAGTGTCAAGTTGTTGTATATAAACAACATCGCCCCCACCTCCTCTCGTAACTCAAGCTCAGACGATGAAATTAACTCCGTTTCCCCCCCATTTTGTACAGCATGTCGGCTTGGGAGAGTGTGTGTGGGGGGGCTTGTCCATAAAGCTGGTGAGGGGGGCCCACTTAAACACACTGTGATTATCTCGGCCATTAAGCAGTGGCGAAAACTGTCTTAGTGGGCAACGAGAGGCCTTAAACCCCCAACCTCCACCTCCCTCCCCTCTTCCTCCACCCACATCAACCCCTTCCCTTCCCCCCCTTTTCCCCTATTACTCCCCTGAGCCCCGTGCAGGAGAATGTAACATTTTGATCATGCAGTAAAACTCGCCTTATCTAGTTTAATCGCGGTGAATAAAACGTGTGCTGGGGGAGGCAGAGGAGAGGGGAAGGAAGGAGGATGTTTAGTAACTAACCAGCTCCTCCTCTTGCTCCTCTTCCTCCTCCTCCTCTTGCTCCTCCTCCCACATCAACCCCACCTCCTCCACCTACTTATAGCACGAGCACGACGGTACGACCATTACGATCATTGTAGCACGACGGTACGACCATTGACCCCAACGGTACGAACCCTTGACCATGACGGTACGAACCCTTGACCATGACGGTACGACCCCTTGACCACGACGGTACGACCCCTTGACCACGACGATACGAGCCCCTTGACCACGACGATACGGCCCCTTGACCACGACGATACGACCCCTTGACCACGACGGTACGACCCCTTGACCACGACGATACGACCCCTTGACCACGACGATACGACCCCTTGACCACGACGATACGGCCCCTTGACCACGACGATACGACCCCTTGACCACGACCCCTTGACCACGACGATACGACCCCTTGACCACGACGCGTACGACCCCTTGACCACGACGATACGGCCCCTTGACCACGACGATACGGCCCCTTGACCACGACGGTACGACCGTCGCATATGATGTCGTACCGGCCCATTTCGATTGACGCTTGACGAGGGGGGGTGAGGGGGGTATGACCCCTAATAGAACCCCCCCCTTAGGCAGACCCCCTCCCCCCCCCCCCCCCTCCTCCCCCAGGGGAGGTCACAGCGATGCAAGGGTAAGCGTCGACTGCGCACGTCAACTTGGCTGAGAATTTATGAGGTTGGAGTTTCACTTCTATTTTTTCTTTTTTTTTGGAGTGGGATTCTCAAACGTCACTTGAGTGGGGTGTGGGGTGGGTGGGTGAGTGGGTGTTTAACGGAGGGTGCCAACACACACACCCCAAACTCACCAACCACCTCCCCTCCTTCCTCCTCCATCCCTCCTTCATCCCCTTCCCCTCTCCCACAATGTGCTGACGCACCGTTGTGGTGGGCTTGAGGGAGGGGGAAGGAGAGTGGGGGCTTGAGGAGGGGGGAGGAGAGTGGGGGCTTGAGGAGGGGGGAGTTGAGTAGTGGCTTGAGGAGGGGGGAGTTGAGTGGGGGCTTGAGGAGGGGGGAGTTGAGGAGGGGGGAGGAGAGTGGGGGCTTGAGGAGGGGGAGTTGAGTAGTGGCTTGAGGAGGGGGGAGTTGAGTAGTGGCTTGAGGTGGGGGAGTTGAGTAGTGGCTTGAGGAGGGGGGAGTTGAGTAGTGGCTTGAGGAGGGGGGAGTTGAGGAGGGGTTGTGGGGGAGGATAGGTATTAGGAGATGTGATTTTTGAGGGCAATTTATCCACCAGTCGTTCAAAAGGGCTCGGGTATACCATCCCTCCTTTCTGGGTGCAATTGTTGATGTGATGGTGTATTTGTCTGGGTGCCCGGCGAACTCTCTCTCTCTCTCTCTCTCTCTCTCTCTCTCTCTCTCTCTCTCTCTCTCTCTCTCTCTCTATATATATATATATATATATATATATATATATATATATATATATATATTTATTTTTTTTTTTTTTAATTTTCCAAAAGAAGGAACAGAGAAGGGGGCCAGGTGAGGATATTCCCTCAAAGGCCCAGCCCTCTGTTCTTAACGCTACCTCGCTATCGCGGGAAATGGCGAATAGTATGAAAAAAAAAAAAAATATATATATATATATATCTCACTCTCTCTAGCTCGCTCACTCACTCTCGGGATTGCTAGGCAGGAAGAAGAGAGAAAGAGAGATAGATGGATGGATACATAGATGGAGAGAGAGAGAGAGAGAGAGAGAGAGAGAGAGAGAGAGAGAGAGAGAGAGAGACGGCAATACACGGTGACATCACAATCCCTACATCTTTACCCGACGCGTCACGCAGAAGTACCCATGCACCTTACAACCATTTCTACAACAGTTATAGATCAACAACCATCCCCTTCACCAGTTAATACAACACATACAACCATTCCTACACCAGTTATACACACGTAACCACACCTGCAACCCTTCCAACAACACACACACACACACACACACACACACACATACACACACGTCGTACATCACCCAGACACGTCCTTATAGTCCCAGAGACCAGCTGGGACCATAGGTCGGGGCCCCAAGTTTGGGACATATGTTATCCACGACAACAAATATACTTCGAACTTACGATTAAGTTTTGTATATAATTGTTTTCGCCCTCTGGTTTCCTGAGTTAAGACCTTTCTTCTATTTTTCTTTGTGGTTTAATTAACAACCCCCTCCCCCCCTTAAGGGCGACGGTTAACGACCCTCCAGTGTGATGGTTTTGGGGAATTTCACTTGATTTCTGAGGGTCAAGTGAAGAGCCAGGTCGTCATGCACCCAAGGACCGTACGTTCGTGTTTATGCACCCAAGGGCCGTACGTTCGTGTTCAAGGGTTGTAAGTTCGTGCTCAAGGGTCGTACATTTTTGGTCAAGGGTCGTACCGTCGTGTTCAAGGGTTGTTAGTTCGTGCTCAAGGGTCGTACATTTCTGGTCAAGGGTCGTACCGTCGTGTTCAAGGGTTGTAGGTTCGTGCTCAAAGGTTGTACGTTCGTGCTCAAGGGTCGTAAGTCCGTGTTCAAGGGTCGTACCGTCGTACTCAAGGATCGTAACGTCGTGTTTAGGAGGTTCAGACTGTGTTTTGCCTTGTGTGTGTGTGTGTGTGTGTGTGTGTGTGTGTGTGTTTTAATATCAGGAGATTAGACTTTTACTTTCGACTTAATTCGTAATTTTCATAAAAAAACGTTTTAATAAGGTTGTAGCTCTTAGCATCTACCAAGCATTAACTAATATTTTACCCGCGTTGTTTCCTCATATATATATTTTTTTTTCTGCCTTCAGTATATAGAACGCGAGAGGTCGAGTGTTGAATGGCGTTTAAACCCATCGTTTGCCAGCGCCTGTGATAGTTTTAAGATTCGAGTCCAGTTTCCCCTCTTATTATTTTTAATACGTTTTCCCATTTTTTTTTTTTTGTTTCTTTGTCATAGAAAACTCCCAAGTTGGATCGTTTTGAGACCCGCGTCCAGTCCTTTGGGGCTGTGGCGCAAAAGGAGCCGAATACAGAGGAGGAAGATTGTAAACTTATAGAAAAGGCCCCCCTCCCCCTTTCCCTAATAACTACTTTACGGTAATTGAATTTATCGAAGAGTCTCGGGGTATTATGTGAATGAGGTACAGCCGGCTAGGGAAAGAAATTGTGTTATCAGTGCTCTGCTTAAAGAGAGAAATAACACTGGATTCTTGAGGACCGACTTGAAGCAGCTTACAGTGTGCTATTCCAGCTGTTCGACTTTTCACAGTCGTGGGCAAATACAGAACCTATCCTCGTGTCCTTGTCGGGTGAGAGGCAGAAGAGTGAGTGTGGGTAAAGCAGATTGTGGGAGGTGTTTGTGGGGCCCCACTTAGGGGAATAGGAGGTAGGGAAGTCCACAGCACCGAGAGAGAAAGAGAGATTGAGAGAGAGAGAGATAAGGTACCATAACGGTCTATCCTCGTATGATTACGGTCGTCTCATAGAAACCAAGGGAAGCGTAAAGGAAAATCGCGCGCCCCCGGGACTCGCCAGGCCTTACGGGTCAGGTCACACGCCCGCAAGACAGGTGTAAAGAGGAGACGTAAAGGGAATTGGATGTCTTATCTTGACCTTCCCGTTGTTATCAGTTCGGTGAGAGGTGCGCGCGCACTGCCTTTTCAAAAAAAACGCCATATTGGTACATCTCTTATCCTTTCTGGCACCTCATTCCTCATTATTTTCGCACACGACACCACCACCACCTCCTCATTTCTCATAGTTGGTAGGCTGGTTTATGTGCCCCTTTTGGCCATTCGTTGGCCTGGGGGGTGGGGGGTTATAACGAGTTATAACCACCAATCGAAAGATCTTGAATAGCCTCGTTAGGTGTGGAGAAATATATACATTGACAGCAGACTGTCTCGCTGTGTATAGATATCTCTTGTTATCACAGGTTATGATTACCTGAATTAATTAACCTAATTAGGGCATATGTTTCCTTGTCCTGTATTGCACTGTACCTTACTTAATGATCATAGTTTGTGTGTTTCTGTATTTGTGTGTTTCCGTATGTATGACAACATTCCATACACATCTTGTCTTTTCCAATCTATTTCTTCATTCCATCGACCTCTACCATTTGTATTTTTCGTATATTTATCCCCTCTTTCTTATATCCTCCGCCTCCTGCCAATTTCCCTTATCACCATTGTTTTGTTGTTTCATTATATATTTCTAAAAGTCAGGATTTGTGAGTTTTCGTCTCGAATTTGCTTCCCCTGTTCCAGTGAGGTGGGTCGTGTGTTAGAGAGAGAGAGAGAGAGAGAGAGAGAGAGAGAGAGAGAGAGAGAGAGAGAGGAGAGTGAAATGGGTAAATAAGCAATGAACACACATCAGAAGTAGACCCCATACCATATTTCCCCCTTAACACACACACACACACAGAGCCAGCGGGCGGAAATGCTAGTGAAGCCATTGGGTAATTTTCATCCATAACGTCCCAAGTACAAAGTCCAACATTTAATGGGCAACTCCCACCCACCCACGCAACCCACCTCCCCTTCAACTCCCTCCCCTCCTTCAATTCACCGTCGGTCGAATGGGGGGGTGACTCTCTCTCTCTCTCTCTCTCTCTCTCTCTCTCTCTCTCTCTCTCTCTCGACTGGTGCAACAATCAAAACTTTAAGGGGTTTGTTTTGGGTGGGTGGGGGGGAAGAAATGGTTTTTTTTTGGGGGGTTAGGGGGTTTAGGTTTGGTTGTGGGGGGGGTGTGTTGTTCGGGTTTCGAAGGCGCGTCCTGAGGGGTAAAAATTTTTGCGACTCCAATTTTGCTCAGTCGAGAGAGAGAGAGAGAGAGAGAGAGAGAGAGAGAGAGAGAGAGAGAGAGAGAGGAAGGGGAGGGGGTCTTCCATTGGCGGCGAAGGAACTTTACAAACTGGAAATGTTAAATCAGGGGACGGCACACCTGGGAGTACTTATAGCCGTGACTGAAGGCCCCGAATGAGCCAATCAGAACTTCGGCAGCCGAAGAGGCCAATACTGTGATTGGCCCGGGGTGCCTGAATTGTTTCAGAGGTAAAAGTGTCACGAACTCGTCTCGGAGGCAAACGACTTAGTTACAAATTGCTTCTCGTAAAATCAGATATTTTTTTTGCCTCCTCCTTTTTCTTATTCTTCGTGTCCGAGGCAGTTTACTGGGGGGGTGTTGTGTGGGGGGAGCCGTTGTTTCCCCCCCTCTTCCCCCGAGGCAAGTCGTCGGCAAGTGTCAGAAATATTGATGGTCCCGTGGATTCATGTTCCTATGAGCCCACGGGGAAATGGAACGCGATAAGTTCCCAAGTGCACTTTCGTGCAGTAATCACATCATATATATATATATATATATATATATATATATATATATATTTTTTTTTTTTTTTTTTTTTTTTTTTTTTTTTTTAATACTTTGTCGCTGTCTCCCGCGTTTGCGAGGTAGCGCAAGGAAACAGACGAAAGAAATGGCCCCCCCCCCCCCCCATACACATGTACATACACACGTCCACACACGCAAATATACATACCTACACAGCTTTCCATGGTTTACCCCAGACGCTTCACATGCCCTGATTCAATCCACTGACAGCACGTCAACCCCTGTATACCACATGGCTCCAATTCACTCTATTCCTTGCCCTCCTTTCACCCTCCTGCATGTTCAGGCCCCGATCACACAAAATCTTTTTCACTCCATCTTTCCACCTCCAATTTGGTCTCCCTCTTCTCCTCGCTCCCTCCACCTCCGACACATATATCCTCTTGGTCAATCTTTCCTCACTCATTCTCTCCATGTGCCCAAACCATTTCAAAACACCCTCTTCTGCTCTCTCAACCACGCTCTTTTTATTTCCACACATCTCTCTCACCCTTACGTTACTTACTCGATCAAACCACCTCACACCACACATTGTCCTCAAACATCTCATTTCCAGCACATCCATCCTCCTGCGCACAACTCTATCCATAGCCCACGCCTCGCAACCATACAACATTGTTGGAACCACTATTCCTTCAAACATACCCATTTTTGCTTTCCGAGATAATGTTCTCGACTTCCACACATATATATATATATACACACATATATATATATATACACACATATATATATATATACACACACAATATTCTGTTTGTCAGTTTCTTTATTATAGTTTCTTGCTTCAAATTAAGTTGATTTACGCTGAAATGTGACCCTTTGATAAGTAAGGACCCTTGATTAAATCGCACCCAGCATCTCTCTCTTTATCCCATGTTAAACTTCTTAGTAAATGGACACAAATCCTCTCTCTCCCTCACCACACCCCTGCCGAGTTGATACTAAAGTATCTGCTCTCTCTCTCTCTCTCTCTCTCTCTCTCTCTCTCTCTCTCTGGAAAAGACTTCAGTTTTTCTTTGGTTGGTCGACTCGTTGGTTGGTCGGGGGGCTTCTGGTCGACCGTCTACCAGGGTTCAGGTGAAGCCAGTATCATGCGCCCAGCTGTTGGACAGTACCCCAATCGCAGAGTCGTGTTGGACGCCTGAAGGAGGAGTGCTAGAGGACCCGAAGACTCCACACGCTCTGGATCTCGTCCTCTCTCTCTCTCTCTCTCTCTCTCTCTCTCTCTCTCTCTCTCTCTCTCTCTTCAACACACACACACACTCACTCACTCCCAAGTCCCCCTTTTCCCATTGAAGCCTCTCTCTCTTCTGTCTATCTATCTATCTATCTATATTAGTTCCCTTTCTCATCTAGTTTATATCCTCCTCTTCGTTCTCATTGTAACCTCCTTCTGTGCTACCCGTCCTCTGAGTTACCCCCCCCCCCCGGTCTTCTGAGTTACCCCTTAGTTTCAGCTCTGAATTCGCTTCTTCTCCTGTCCCTTATCGGTGTTTCATTCCTCCATTTCACAGTTCATTCATTTCCCCTGTCCTTCGTTACGTTCCTTGTCCTTTTGTTACTTTCTTGCTCCATCTGCCGATGCCGTTGCGTTCAAAGATCTCGAAGCGTCTTTCTCGAGGGATGAAGGAACGCAACGCGCGTTCAAGGGGATGTTCCGTCGTGAACTCGCTGGAACGCCCGACGTTCGCCTCTCCTCACGATCCCGTAAAACCGACGGGAGCACGAGAGACATGCATCATGCCTGAAGCGTCATGCATCAAGGGGGGCCAGCGGAAGCAAACAACTTTTTCCTAACCTAACGCTTTGTGGCTTGTGGCGCATGGACGTGCTCGAGAATTCTTGAAGGGAGCCAGGGTTCGATCCCTGGGACGAGATGGCTCAGGTACCTTGAACACGATGGTACGACGAAATGGGGCCAGGGTTCGATCCTTGAGGGGGGGGGCCAGGGTTCGATCCTTGGGACGAAATGGCACAGGTACCTTGAACACGATGGTACAGTAGTTACGAGAATGGGGTACGGTGTATGAGGAGGACGGTACAGTCCATATAGACAGTGGTACTACAATGATGATGATGATGATAATGATGATGATAATGAGGTCCCATATTTACTCATCACTTTGGAATTGAAATTCTTATTAGAAGATATTATTAGAGGTCTAAGTCGATCATCATATTGCTGTTAGAATACAAGTTGTTCATATATATATATATATATATATATATATATATATATATATATATATATATATATATATATATATATATATATATGTGTGTGTGTTTGTTCGAGTAGTACCTTTTCCCAGAGTCCCTCTGCTGCCCGAGGCTGCAGTACTTTCAGTAACAGGGAATTGTGGTCTCCTTTGAAGTGGGAAGTTCTTCCACGATCACACCCACACACACACACACACACACACACATATTACGGTCTGTTGGCAGCACATCCTTAAAAAAGTATGGGACTGTGGGTGTTTTTTTTTTTGCCTGGCCATATATATCATGGTCAGGCTCGTATTACAACGCCCCCTGTATCTCCTCGTGGAACTTTCCTCTGTCCTAGCGCTCTCTCACATTCTCTCTCTCTCTCTCTCTCTCTCTCTCTCTGTTGTAACTTTCAAGGAATAGTGGTATTAAAGTCCGCTAATTAATTCCCATGGAAGACAAGAAGGAAAAAAAGACTAACTGTAAATATAACTTTGAGGTAAAGAAGAAGAAAAATGCTTTCCTGGAATGAAGAATTTATCTTTGATCATTTTCCACCGCGTGTCTCTTGTGTCTCTTTCTTAGTTTCCACCGCGTGTCTCTTGTGTCTCTTTCTTAGTTTCCACCGCGTGTCTCTTGTGTCTCTTTCTTAGTTTCCACCGCGTGTCTCTTGTGTCTCTTTCTTAGTTTCACTATCAAACGTGCCAGGCTCGAACGAATCTCCAGCCTGTGTCTTTCCATTAAGAATCGTACCCATTAATTTTTTTTCTTTTCTTTTTTTTAATTTTCCAAAAGAAGGAAGAGAGAAGGGGGCCAGGTGAGGATATTCCCTCAGAGGCCCAGTCCTCTGTTCTTAACGCTATCTTGCTCACGCGGGAAATGGCGAATAGTTTGAAAGAAAAGAAATATATATATATATATATATATATATATATATATATATATATATATATATATATATATATATATATATATATATATATATATATATATATCCAAGCCTATCTGGTTTTTGACCAGCCATGGATGGAAGGTTTTTTTTGGGGGGGGGATTATGGTGAACACCTGGGTTGGGTACAAGACGAATATAGTGCCCCGGGTTCGAACCCAGGCCGGCCCGTGCGTGACTCGTGGTCAGTAACCGTACCCCACTCCACCATGGGTAAATTATCCACTTTACCTTCTGGAGAACGGGGTTCGTATTTTGTTATACCGTCGTGCTCAAGAGTCGTACCGTCGTGCTCACAGGTCGTACCGTCGTGCTCACAGGTCGTACCGTCGTGCTCATGGGTCGCACCGTCGTGCTCAAGGGTCGTACCGTCTTGCTTACGGGTCGTACCGTCGTGCTAAAGGATCGCACCATCGTGCTCACGGGTCGCATCGTCGTGCTCACGGGTCGTACCGTCGTGCTCTAGGATCGTACCGTCGTGCTCACGGGTCGTACCGTCGTGCTCACGGGTCGTACCGTTCACAGGGCGTACACGGGAGCGCCTCGCGACCTCTTTACCCACTTGGGCACAGAGCGCTCTTCCTGTGTGGTACTACCACATAAACACCCACACGAGCCAAGAGGAAAATTGTGTGTGCTCAACTTCACCTCCCGCCCTTCTCACAAGCCACTCCTCACGTCCCGTTTTCCACGGCCCAGTTTCCCATTTTTTTTTTATGTAGCTTTACGGGGGGTAACGTATTATCTCAAGCGTGTGTTTCTTTTCTTTTTTTTTTTATGTTATCTGAGACGGTATGGGCGGTTAAATGCCTTAATCAAGCTATCTCATTAACGCTCTCTCTCTCTCTCTCTCTCTCTCTCTCTCTCTCTCTCTCTCTCTCTCTCTATATATATATATATATATATATATATATATATATATATATATATATGATATACCCTAGCCTAAGCCAGGTCCCCATTTTGTTGACCAGCCCCTTAGGAGAGAGGATGAAGAGCTGCATTGACTGTGAACCATCTGCCGCGACCAGGGTTCGAACTTGTGTGGACTCGAACCCCCACACCCCATCCCAGACGGCCCTCGAACATGCATGTCGGTCTTCAGAGCGAACCACTACGCCAGCTTGGTGGTCCACTCCTCAACACAGAAAAGAGACCCAGAGACGCTTGTGTTGTGCTTGACCCACCTCTCCCTGTGTGCTTGCTTTGTCTTGCGCCTTCTTTTCTATTCTTGTACCGCCGCATCGCTCTGCTTTATATCTACATTTTTCCTTTTTTTTTTTTCCTCCTCCCTCCTTTTTTTTTCTCCCTCCCTCCCCCCCCACTCCTATTATGTGGTTTTTAAAGCATCTTATTGTTATTTTATCTTTCCCTTTGTAGGCTGGCGACGCCGGGCTCACAAAACATCATTGTCTCTTCCTTGGGGAGGCACCGTGCTGGAGAGAGAGAGAGAGAGAGAGAGAGAGAGAGAGAGAGAGAGAGAGAGAGAGAGAGAGAGAGAGAGCTTTTGTACACATTTACTGAAATCATTTCATGGCTCGGGATTTTTACATATTTTTAAGCTTTGTGGGTTATCGTGTGTTTTTTTTTTTTTCTTCTTTTTAATGTTGTAGTCTCCAGTCATGGAAAGGGCGTTATCTTTGTAGCCGAGTTCTTAAATGAAATGTATAAGAAGAGGCGAAAAATATAGAAAAGTGAGGAGAGAGTAGAGAAAATGCTATCAGGGTTTTGAATGAAGTGGTAAAACTTGGACTTGTTTGAAGGTTCAGGTGGTAGGTGTTAGGAAAGACTTGAGACGGTTCAAGAATTCCAAAGCTTAGCCGTGTATGGAAAGAAACAGGTATCACAACGGCCTACCCTAGATCTCCAAAGCTTAGTGGCGTAGCGAAGGAAACAGACGTCACGACGGCCCCACTCTTACAACCAGAGCTTAGTGGTGTCGGGAAAGAGAGTGAGAGACACCCTAAAGGTGAATCCTAAAGCTTAGCAGTGTAGGGAAAGAAACAAACACCGCAACAGTTTGTCCCTCACCTTGCCCGTCTCATATACTTTCTACGGATACATACTTTTTCAGTTCAGTTGCAGTTACATGATGCATGGGCGAAGGTGAAATGATAAGATCTGTACCAATTCAAACTTTTCATTGCAGAAATTCAGTATTCTTAGGCAGAAAGTACACAAAGACTATACTATCCAGAAGGACAAGTTAAAATCATTACGAGAAATGATACCCCAGGGAGGGACCATACCGCAGGGGGTCGATGACACACTTGTATGAGGTCGACCATGCGTGATCCTTCTGCAACCCACGAATACCAGCTGGAGGACACGGAACAGACACGGTGCTTCCCCGGGCCTAACATTCCCGTAATCTCTTTTAAAAATTAATTCGAATTGCTTCTCATAACTCACTCTCTCTCTCACTCTCTCCTCCCCAGCTTGTCCACCCACCGGGCTGTGGTATACAGCTCCATGGGCATGAACACCTTACATCCGCGTCCCGGATGATAAAATCCAATTCCATTTGTCATAAAACTAATCTCCACCTAAGCTAGACCCTATTCAGCATCATTTTTGAGAGGTGGGGAGGCGAGGTGGTGGATTAAAGTGTGGTGAGTGTGTGTGCGGTGGCAGATGAAGACAGAGTGAGAGCCGCGTTGGGGAAGAGTGAGTGAGTGAGAGAGATAAGAAAGAGGTGCGTCGCTTGAGGGAGATTCACATCGTGGTTAGGTGAAGGTGGGGCGGGACCTGTTTGTTTAGGGACAATGGGAAAAAAAACCCGCTTGGTTCTTGTGGGCGTTATCATACGCTTTCAGATAACGCACCCTGCCGTCATCGTATACGCACAAGGTGTTGGCGGGCCGAAGTACCCAAGTCTTTTTTGGGGGATTTGAAGGTTACGCGCGTCGCAGGTGTTCGCTGGATCCCCGTTTCCCACCCGCCAGTTTTCCTCCTCGTCCTCCTGCTCCTCCTCCTCCTGCTCCTCCTCCTCCTCCTCCTCCTCCTCGACAGCTTGGAGTACATCATGATAAATGATGGGGCACCTCGAGCTGCTATGATCTGGTTTCCCAGTATTGCTGGGACTCTAGGTTATCAGTGGTAATCTCCCTTTGTTACAGTTTTATGGCAGGAATGGTTTTAATTACGGTCTTCTTACTCGGTCGCAAAGTCCTGTGTGTGTGTGTGTGTGTGTGTGTGTGTGTGTGTGTGTGTGTTAAGCTCCCTGTACTTGCGTTAACACAGAGCTATTCTTGTTGTAAATAGCACAGAGTACATTGAGGAGATGGTATTTGTCAAATGGTGCGAGGTATGATTCTGAGAGCCGCCTTCAAAATGAGACAGAAAGCTCGTGATGAAAATGTTTAATGTATATTTGAGAGGTGTAATTGCATCCTGCTGTGTTGCACGGTCACCAACGAATGAGATATACATAGTGAAGAGAATGCATCACTACGAAAGAGTAAGGAGAACTGGAATTGCTTAGAGGAAAGAGAAAGATATACTTAGTAGAATTATCTACCCATGTCAACTAGAATTATCTACCCATGTCAACAAGTTGAAGTTTTGATGAGAAATCGTGTTAACCCTAAAGGCTTCTCATCTGGGAAGATATTGACTCCCCTAAGTCTTCAAGACTCCATGGACCATAGCGAAAGGATAAATCAGGCAAAACTATATAACATGAAGAACCAGGAAGATAAATGATTAATCAGTGTACTGCCAGGCGTAATGAGATACGTTGCATGGAACAACTACAGAAACATTGAAAGGAAAACTTGACGTATGGTTGAAGTCAGTCCCAGACCAGCCAGGAGCAGAAGAGTCCCGCACATCAAACAAGACGTGCCATGAACGCTACGCGCTAGCCCAGACATTTTGGCTCCGTCTCGTCGTAGATACTCTTAGGCAGGTAGGTAGGTAGATACACACACTCTCTCTCTCTCTCTCTCTCTCTCTCTCTCTCTCTCTCTCTCTCTCTCTCGAATACCCAGATGTTCACCTTTTTGCATCTTCCTCACTCGCCTCATTGCCGCCCACCACCAGCACCACACTGCAAAGAGGAAGCCGCCCCCGTGTGATTCAACCCTTAATGGTCACTATGATGCCTGATTAAATCACTAATAAGGAAGCCTTAATTAAGGCACTAATGGTTACGATCCCCTCATTAAGACGCTAATGACCCAGAAGCCTCAACGTAACAGGGGCGTTGAAGATATTCCACTGCACGTCCGAAGATTAAATTGTTCCGTTGTGTCAGGAAACAGGCAGCAACGGGGTGTGTGTGTGTGTGTGTGTGTGTTTCTCTTATCTCTCTGCTGGAACGGCTAATGGTTTTAAGATGTCCTGGAATGCTGCCTTTGCCCTCATATGAACCACCATGCATAGAACTACTGGTGGCCATACAGAGAGCATCCTTCCTTCGGAGCCACCATGAAAGGAGCGCTTGTTGACATGTCTAACTACAGTACTACCATGAGCGGAGACCTTGTTAACCTGTCTCCCTTCAGAACTACCATGAGGGAAGACCTTGTTAACGTGTTTAACTACAGAACTACATTGAGAAGAGACCTTGTTAACGTGTCTAACTACAGGACTGCATTGAGAGGATCCCTTGTTCAGCTGTCTTATTAACTACAGAACTGCCGTGAGAAGAGCACTTATGTCTTGACTATAGAACTACCATGGGAAAGGACCAGTTGGACCTAGAACAACCTGGCAAGAACTACCCTCCATCCCTGCCAATAGTCATACCATACCAGACCATCGTCCACCACAATCTCTTGTTGCAAAACCAAACACCGACAACCGATGGACTTTTCGTTGTCATCTGTGGGAGGTGAACTCTCCCACTTGTGAAATAGCAGATGCTCCACGGGTTTCAGTGGGTTAAAAGAGACCAGAAAGTAACAACAACAAGAGAGAGGTATTGAGGATAGTTCACAGAACTGTATGGAAGCCCAGAAGTAAAGAAAAAGAGAGAGAGGATACATAGTAGACACAGAGAGAGAGAGAGAGAGAGAGAGAGAGAGAGAGAGAGAGAGAGAGAGAGAGAGATTAGGAAGACGATATGACAAGGGCTTTCAACACGGGTCTTGAAGTGTAATGTAGGATGGGACGATATGTGGAGCCAGGTTGTGTGGAGGAACGTAGAGATCAGAGATCGATAGGGAGATATAAAGGACGTAAATGGATCTACTCCCTGTGGGCAATGATCTACGAAGGTAGACAGCGTGGAGGTCAGGGGTAATGATCTACGTCTACGAAGTTAGGCCTTGAAGCGGTCCAGGCCATATTCGACGTCTACGAAGGAAGATCTTGAAGAGGTCTAGGCCATGATCTACGTCTACGAAGGTAGATCTTGAAAGGTCTGGGCCATGATCTACGTCTACGAAGGTAGACAATGAGGAGGCCTGGGCCATGATCTACGTCTACGAAGTTAGGCCTTTAAGAGGTCTTGGCCATGGGCTACGTCTACGAAGGTAGACAGTGAGGAGGGACCTACATCCTAACTGTCTGGTTCCACGTTTACGAGACCAGAACCCCTGTCGGGTTCTGCCTCCAGTGTACTATCGTCTACACTTGCCAAAAGACCCGAAGGTCTTTCCCACACTGGAGACGTTCTAAGCCATCCGAAGGTAGACCCGCAAACATCCGTTCTCCTATGGACATTAGAACGCATCTGGCGGGGGTAATTATATATCCAAGGACGACCTGGAATAATCGATCCCCTACATAGCAATCGTCCTGGAAATGCAAACAGAATGAGGATATGTCCCCTCCCACCTCAAGGAACGTAAACAATGCACATCACTGGCCAGCATGGTGAACACACGAGGTAAATAACAGTGATCCCGTTGGCCGTTCTTCAGGTACAGTATTCGCTGGGGTTATTCACGCGCGCATCTGCTGCTTAATTAGCTTGATTTCAGAGGCTGTATTTGTTTAAATGTACGCAGACCACGCGTTTCTGTGATAGTGGGTAGGGTGAAGGGCATATAGCAGGGGGTTAGGTTGAGGCAAGCATAGAGCGTGCACAGTGGGTACAATAGCAGGGGGTAGTAGGTTGAGGCAAGCATAGAGTGGGTACGATCCATCTACATACACGAGTGTGACAAACGGACCCTAGACAACCCAAAGACCTTGCTGGGAGGGAGAGAGGGGAAAGGAAGGGAAGACCACAGCCCCCTCCCCCATCAAATAACCAGAACAAGAAAACTCCAAATTTAATTCACATGGGAGGGAGGAATGGAAGCCCTACGCACATACTCTGGGTCGAATTTTCCACTTAAACACAGTGGAAGGGTGGCGTGTTTGCTTTACATTAGACCGGGGTGAAGAGGAGGCCAACGCCCCTTTCCATGTCCGCACCACCACACACTGCCCAGGCCGAACACAGTGGCGGTGGCTCCTCCTCCTCCTCCTCCTCCTCCTTCTCCTTCTTCTACCTCCCGAACCCACACACTAGAACAAATCATCCTTTCCTCCTCTCTCTCTCTCTCTCTCTCTCTCTCTCTCTCTCTCTCTCTCTCTCTCTCTCTCTCTCTCTCTCAGCTTCCACCCCATCCTCTCCTGTTTCCCCTTCTTTTTTTTTTTTTAGTTTTTTATCTCGTCCCCCTTTATGTATGTGTCAGGAATTTAGTATAGTATTACGTGTCCTCCAGCAGATAACCTGGTCATAGACCATCAGGTCTTGTGTTATCTGTCCTTCCCATGTACTGTCCTCCAGCAGATAACCTGGTCATAGACCATCAGGTCTTGTGTTATCTGTCCTTCCCATGTACTGTCCTCCAGCAGATAACCTGGTCATAGACCATCAGGTCTTGTGTTATCTGTCCTTCCCATGTACTGTCCTCCAGCAGATAACCTGGTCATAGACCAACAGGTCTCCTATTATCAATTTACTCTTCCAAAAAAAAAAAAAAAAAAAAGACGTTTTTGTAAAGAAACAGGATAGGCAGTGTTGCCCAGGTCTGTGGACCACTCAGTAGAAAACAGGAATCCACACTTGTCCCTCATGACGTGACTGAATTATGAGGAGGTCCTGTGAGGGAGGAGAAGGAGGAGGATTGTGAGGAGAAGGAGGGTCGTGTGTCTGGACGAAGAATGGAGTAACCTCTTGGGCATTTGTCTCGCTACGATGGGATGTGAGTGAGGCAGCGTGCAGTGGAGGGTGATTGTGGCTCGTTGGGCAACACAGATGGAAGGATACGAGATGAATGAATGAGAGAGAGGCAGATGGAGACGTACACAGACACACACACACACTCTCTCTCTCTCTCTCTCTCTCTCTCTCTCTCTCTCTCTAAGTATATATATATATATATATATATATATATATATATATATATATATATATATATATATATATATATATATATAATATATATGATGCTTAAGTGTTTGTAGGTATGTGCTCAGAGATAGGCAGATGTATATATATTATATATATATATATATATATATATATATATATATATATATATATATATAGAGAGAGAGAGAGAGAGAGAGAGAGAGAGAGAGAGAGAGAGAGAATGAATGAGGAACACACGAGTCATCCCAGTGTACAGAACCCTCCTCCCCCAGCGAACATCACACAGACAAGACGCCCATGCACACCCGCCCAACCACCTCCCCCCTCGGTGGGTGGAGGACCTTCGGGAGTCTTAAGCCCTTTGGAAACTTTTCCACTGGCCCATCTTCCGCTTCAAGACGCTGTGGAAGGGCTTGCCGAGAACACTGGCCATTCACAACGCCAGCACCTTCCCCTCACACACACCCACCTCCCCAAGTGGGAAGTGGTTTATGATGTCTCTAACTCCAGAAACCATCATTTCCCCCCACCTCCCGTCATTTTCGTACATGTTCATTCTCTCCCTCATTTTTTCCTACATTTTCTGCATATTCTCCTACATTTTCTACATGTTTTGCTACATTCTCTCCATATTCTCCTACATATTCTTCTACATTTTCTACATATTCTACATTTCTAAATTTTCTAAATATTCTGCTACATTTTCTACGTGTTTTGCTACATTCTCTACATATTCTCCTACATTTTCTACATATTCCTCTACATTTTCTTTTCTTCCTCACCTTCTCGATCGTCCGAGGGTGTCATTCGTGTTGTCCAAAAGCTTTCATTGTCACGTTCATCTGACAGCCGAGACGCTACGGGCGAAAGCTATGCCGGGATCAAAGCTATGTCGGCTGAATAAATAGAAAACGATGACTTTATTTAGGACATAATACAGGAGGGATTGTCATTGAGGACATAATACAGGAGGGATTGTCATTGAGGACATAATACAGGAGGGATTGTCATTGAGGACATAATACAGGAGGGATTGTTACTGAGGACATAATACAGGAGGGATCGTCATTGAGGACATAATACAGGAGGGATTGCCATTGCGGACATAATACAGGAGGGACTTTATTGATTTCTTCAGAAGGAGGTTGATGACCAACGTCTTTTTAATGTGGAATTCCCAGAGAAAAAGACAGTATAAGACGTAGCTCTCCACACCTTCGCTTTTGAGGTAGGAATGAGACATCACACTGACCCATCCACACTGAAATTGTAGGGGAGCAGCCTGTCCCAAGCCGCGTATCCCTTTACCTCTTGAGACGCTGGAACACACTGAGACAACACAGGCAAGAATAGCAGCCGAAATGATACCCGTAGAACAGAGATTGCGAAGCAGCAGCGATCACATGTAGCCATAGGTACGGTGATGGTATCATAATGTGTCGAAGGTGTATCGCATTGTCGAAGGTACATGACACAAACACTTTCAGTTACCCCCTAAGGTCCTTTGGTAAATTCCGTCGTAAAAGGAACTATACTAAAACGTAGAACCAGACCTTTCGAGTTGATGTGAAAACTCGAATCGGCCTCCATAGCTCGCAGACTTCATTCTTGTATCTCGTGTCATGGTAGAGATTGAGGTCTCTCCGTTCAATGCTAGACAGGTGGTGTGTTCTTGTATATTTCATGTATAGATAGGTCTTCACTAAGGTCATGATTTAGATAAGATATAACAAGGGAAGGAAAAGATTAAGAAGTAAAGAGAAGAGAGGGTTGATAATCTAAGACATTTTGGAAAGGATTTGAACACCTGACTTTTCATGAAGGATCGGATGGTAGTTGTTTGGAGAGAGATAAGCGAAGGTAAAGCGTTTCAAAGCTTATCGGTGTAGGGAAAGAAACAGGCTTCACAGCTGCTCTTCCTTGAGTACTAAAGCTTAGCGGTGTAGGGAAAGAAACAGACATTACAACAGCCTTTCCCTAGAGTTCCAAACCTTAGCGGTGTAGGGAAAGAAACATACAACAGAACAACCGCTTACCCTTGAGTTGCCAGTGACCACACACACCGTAACCACACGAAGCAGTGGCCTTGCCTGAACGACATATATGTATATACACCACATCGCCAATTACACCATCCACAAGATGGAAGTACGTTATGTCGCGCATATTTCCATCTCCCTCACAGGTTCAGGCGCAAGATACTCATAGCAACACTCACAGCCAAAGGATGAAGTTGAGGAACTTCCTCTCTCTCTCTCTCTCTCTCTCTCTCTCTCTCTCTCTCTCTCTCTCTCTCTCTCTCTCTCTCTCTCTGTCTCTAAACCCGCAATTCACTCCCCGTCTCCGCGTCTCGCTCTCCCCCTTAATCCTAATTGGTCTAACAAAGGGTTAAATGAGGAATAATGAGAGTCTGACCAGGCACAGTGAGGGAGGCCGCAGATCCTTCTTGCTAACGGACGCTAAGCTGCCTCATCCTTCCTTCCTCCTCCTCCTCCTTCGTCGCCTTCTGCTTCGCCGGTGCTCCTGAAGGAGGGGGAGGAGGAGGAGTTGAAGGAACTCGCTGGCGTCTGCTGGCGAAGGCGTCAGCCAGGGACGTAACGTAAGGGGGAATGGTTTTGTCATGGCTCATGGCACTGTAGGGGTTACTCATGAGATCATGAGGTTGCTCATAACTCTCTCTCTCTCTCTCTCTCTCTCTCTCTCTCTCTCTCTCACCGTTCGTTGACGTGTCGTGTCTTCATCGCATCACACGACGCCTTGTCGTCGATGTGGTCTTCTCCTGCTGCTGGTGGTGGTGGCGTACGTGAGCGTTCAAAGTCGAGCGTTCTAAGTCGCGAAGCGTAGCTAGGGCGTATGCATTGCCCTCTTCCCCCCCTCCTACCAGCCTCCCAAAGCGTGCGTCTAGTGAGGAGAAATATATATCTATATATCCCTCAACCTGTGTGGGTGTAGGACTACATTTCTCGCATGCAAATTGCGTTTCTGTCCTTGGTACGTCTGTGAACGCAAGCCGGTATGGAACACACACACACACACACACACACACACACACACACACACACACACATGGAAAAAGAAAATGGGGGGGCTGGACGGGGGGGGCGAGTGTGAATGTGTGTAGCGCCAAGACGTCCATTGTGCTTCTGCAGCGCGCCATGACCAGCACTGTTTGCGTGGCGCTTGGCGGGATAAACGGAGGCTTTGTGAGAGTTTCGTGATGTGTAAATGCAGAGCATATTCTGTGATACCCAGGTCCTCACGGGAGGAGGTGGAGGGGGTGGGGGTGGTTGGGGGTAATCGGTGGTTGGGTGGAAGTTGAAGGGGGTGTGGTTGGGTGGAAGTTGAAGGGGGTGTGGTTGGGTGGAAGTTGAAGGGGGGGTGGTTGGGTGGGATTTAAGGGGGTGTGGTTGGGTGTGAGTTGAAAGGGGGGTGGTTGGGTGGGAGTTGAAGGGGGAGTGGTTGGGTGGGAGTTGAAGGGGGAGTGGTTGGGTGGGAGTTGAAGGGGGGGTGGTTGGGTGGGAGTTGAAGGGGGGGTGGTTGGGTGGGAGTTGAAGGGGGAGTGGTTGGGTGGGAAGTTGAAGGGGGGGTGGTTGGGTGGGAGTTGAAGGGGGGGTGGTTGGGTGGGAGTTGAAAGGGGGGTGGTTGGGTGGGAGTTGAAGGGGGGGGTGGTTGGGTGGGAGTTGAAAGGGGGGTGGTTGGGTGGGAGTTGAAAGGGGGGTGGTTGGGTGGGAGTTGAAGGGGGAGTGGTTGGGTGGGAGTTGAAGGGGGGGTGGTTGGATGGGAGTTGAAGGGGGGGTGGTTGGGTGGGAGTTGAAGGGGGGGTGGTTGGGTGGGAGTTGAAGGGGGGGTGGTTGGGTGGGATTTAAGGGGGTGGTTGGGTGGGATTTAAGGGGGTGGTTGGGTGGGAAGTTGAAGGGGGGGTGGTTGGGTGGGAGTTGAAGGGGGAGTGGTTGGGTGGGAAGTTGAAGGGGGGGTGGTTGGGTGGGAGTTGAAGGGGGGGTGGTTGGGTGGGAGTTGAAGGGGGGGTGGTTGGGTGGGAGTTGAAGGGGGAGTGGTTGGGTGGGAGTTGAAGGGGGGGTGGTTGGGTGGAAAGTTGAAGGGGTTGGTTGAGGGAGGGGGGGAAGAGTTGTGAGTTGGTGGGTATCTGGGGGTGTTGTGTGTATGTATGTATGTATGTATGTATGTATGAGGGAGGGACATATGGCGAACTGTGCCACCTTTTGCGAGAGAGAGAGAGAGAGAGAGAGAGAGAGAGAGAGAGAGAGAGAGAGAGAGAGAGATCGGACGACGCAAAAGGGGGTCGTACCGGAAGTTGAAGGACATATGAATCGAAATTTGCACGCGAGAAATTACGATTTCATTGTGCGGTTTGCACGCGCACATGAAGGCCGCACGCAATTGCACACACACACACACACACACACACACACACACACACACACACACACACACACACCGTCCTGCGGGGTATTGCATGAGTTTATCCTTCGAAGCCAACACTAAACCCGTAACACTGAGTTGCTGTATGCTAACACATTCGATATTCTGCAAGGTGAGAAAGAATACTTGATATTCTGAAACGTGGACAAAGAATATCCACTTTTTTTTTTTTTTTTTTGCCTTCGGCGGAATTCTATAAAAACTCCCCAATTGATCGTTTTCTTTTTTTTATTTTTTTTTTTGGTGAGAATTCCCGTTTTCTCGCGTATTGTGTGGCTTGTGATGAATACACCCGTATTGATATATGCTGTAAGGATGGAAATCGTTCGAATGAATGTGTTTCGTAAGTTTGATCATCTGCAGTCGAGTCTCTGGCCTTTAAAGCCTTGAGCACGACGGTACGGTACGACCCTTGTGCAAGGCGGTACGACCCTCGACCCTCATGCTGAGGGATCGTACCGTCGTGTCCAAAGGGTTGTACCGTCGTGTCCAAAGGGTCGTACCGTCGTGTCCAAAGGGTCGTACCGTCGTGTCCAAAGGGTCGTACCGTCGTGTCCAAAGGGTCGTACCGTCGTACTCAAAGGGTCGTACCGTCGTGTCCAAAGGGTCGTACCGTCGTGCCCAAAGGGTCGTACCGTCGTGTCCAAAGGGTCGTACCGTCGTGTCCAAAGGGTCGTACCGTCGTGTCCAAAGGGTCGTACCGTCGTGTCCAAAGGGTCGTACCGTCGTGTCCAAAGGGTCGTACCGTCGTGTCCAAAGGGTCGTACCGTCGTGTCCAAAGGGTCGTACCGTCGTGTCCAAAGGGTCGTACCGTCGTGTCCAAAGGGTCGTACCGTCGTGTCCAAAGGGTCGTACCGTCGTGTCCAAAGGGTCGTACCGTCGTGTCCAAAGGGTCGTACCGTCGTGTCCAAAGGGTCGTACCGTCGTGTCCAAAGGGTCGTACCGTCGTGTCCAAAGGGTCGTACCGTCGTGTCCAAAGGGTCGTACCGTCGTGTCCAAAGGGTCGTACCGTCGTGTCCAAAGGGTCGTACCGTCGTGTCCAAAGGGTCGTACCGTCGTGTCCAAAGGGTCGTACCGTCGTGTCCAAAGGGTCGTACCGTCGTGTCCAAAGGGTCGTACCGTCGTGTCCAAAGGGTCGTACCGTCGTGTCCAAAGGGTCGTACCGTCGTGTCCAAAGGGTCGTACCGTCGTGTCCAAAGGGTCGTACCGTCGTGTCCAAAGGGTCGTACCGTCGTGTCCAAAGGGTCGTACCGTCGTGTCCAAAGGGTCGTACCGTCGTGTCCAAAGGGTCGTACCGTCGTGTCCAAAGGGTCGTACCGTCGTGTCCAAAGGGTCGTACCGTCGTGTCCAAAGGGTCGTACCGTCGTGTCCAAAGGGTCGTACCGTCGTGTCCAAAGGGTCGTACCGTCGTGTCCAAAGGGTCGTACCGTCGTGTCCAAAGGGTCGTACCGTCGTGTCCAAAGGGTCGTACCGTCGTGTCCAAAGGGTCGTACCGTCGTGTCCAAAGGGTCGTACCGTCGTGTCCAAAGGGTCGTACCGTCGTGTCCAAAGGGTCGTACCGTCGTGTCCAAAGGGTCGTACCGTCGTGTCCAAAGGGTCGTACCGTCGTGTCCAAAGGGTCGTACCGTCGTGTCCAAAGGGTCGTACCGTCGTGTCCAAAGGGTCGTACCGTCGTGTCCAAAGGGTCGTACCGTCGTGTCCAAAGGGTCGTACCGTCGTGTCCAAAGGGTCGTACCGTCGTGTCCAAAGGGTCGTACCGTCGTGTCCAAAGGGTCGTACCGTCGTGTCCAAAGGGTCGTACCGTCGTGTCCAAAGGGTCGTACCGTCGTGTCCAAAGGGTCGTACCGTCGTGTCCAAAGGGTCGTACCGTCGTGTCCAAAGGGTCGTACCGTCGTGTCCAAAGGGTCGTACCGTCGTGTCCAAAGGGTCGTACCGTCGTGTCCAAAGGGTCGTACCGTCGTGTCCAAAGGGTCGTACCGTCGTGTCCAAAGGGTCGTACCGTCGTGTCCAAAGGGTCGTACCGTCGTGTCCAAAGGGTCGTACCGTCGTGTCCAAAGGGTCGTACCGTCGTGTCCAAAGGGTCGTACCGTCGTGTCCAAAGGGTCGTACCGTCGTGTCCAAAGGGTCGTACCGTCGTGTCCAAAGGGTCGTACCGTCGTGTCCAAAGGGTCGTACCGTCGTGTCCAAAGGGTCGTACCGTCGTGTCCAAAGGGTCGTACCGTCGTGTCCAAAGGGTCGTACCGTCGTGTCCAAAGGGTCGTACCGTCGTGTCCAAAGGGTCGTACCGTCGTGTCCAAAGGGTCGTACCGTCGTGTCCAAAGGGTCGTACCGTCGTGTCCAAAGGGTCGTACCGTCGTGTCCAAAGGGTCGTACCGTCGTGTCCAAAGGGTCGTACCGTCGTGTCCAAAGGGTCGTACCGTCGTGTCCAAAGGGTCGTACCGTCGTGTCCAAAGGGTCGTACCGTCGTGTCCAAAGGGTCGTACCGTCGTGTCCAAAGGGTCGTACCGTCGTGTCCAAAGGGTCGTACCGTCGTGTCCAAAGGGTCGTACCGTCGTGTCCAAAGGGTCGTACCGTCGTGTCCAAAGGGTCGTACCGTCGTGTCCAAAGGGTCGTACCGTCGTGTCCAAAGGGTCGTACCGTCGTGTCCAAAGGGTCGTACCGTCGTGTCCAAAGGGTCGTACCGTCGTGTCCAAAGGGTCGTACCGTCGTGTCCAAAGGGTCGTACCGTCGTGTCCAAAGGGTCGTACCGTCGTGTCCAAAGGGTCGTACCGTCGTGTCCAAAGGGTCGTACCGTCGTGTCCAAAGGGTCGTACCGTCGTGTCCAAAGGGTCGTACCGTCGTGTCCAAAGGGTCGTACCGTCGTGTCCAAAGGGTCGTACCGTCGTGTCCAAAGGGTCGTACCGTCGTGTCCAAAGGGTCGTACCGTCGTGTCCAAAGGGTCGTACCGTCGTGTCCAAAGGGTCGTACCGTCGTGTCCAAAGGGTCGTACCGTCGTGTCCAAAGGGTCGTACCGTCGTGTCCAAAGGGTCGTACCGTCGTGTCCAAAGGGTCGTACCGTCGTGTCCAAAGGGTCGTACCGTCGTGTCCAAAGGGTCGTACCGTCGTGTCCAAAGGGTCGTACCGTCGTGTCCAAAGGGTCGTACCGTCGTGTCCAAAGGGTCGTACCGTCGTGTCCAAAGGGTCGTACCGTCGTGTCCAAAGGGTCGTACCGTCGTGTCCAAAGGGTCGTACCGTCGTGTCCAAAGGGTCGTACCGTCGTGTCCAAAGGGTCGTACCGTCGTGTCCAAAGGGTCGTACCGTCGTGTCCAAAGGGTCGTACCGTCGTGTCCAAAGGGTCGTACCGTCGTGTCCAAAGGGTCGTACCGTCGTGTCCAAAGGGTCGTACCGTCGTGTCCAAAGGGTCGTACCGTCGTGTCCAAAGGGTCGTACCGTCGTGTCCAAAGGGTCGTACCGTCGTGCCCATATTGTACCGTCGTGTCCAAAGGGTCGTACCGTCGTGTCCAAAGGGTCGTACCGTCGTGTCCAAAGGGTCGTACCGTCGTGTCCAAAGGGTCGTACCGTCGTGTCCAAAGGGTCGTACCGTCGTGTCCAAAGGGTCGTACCGTCGTGTCCAAAGGGTCGTACCGTCGTGTCCAAAGGGTCGTACCGTCGTGTCCAAAGGGTCGTACCGTCGTGTCCAAAGGGTCGTACCGTCGTGTCCAAAGGGTCGTACCGTCGTGTCCAAAGGGTCGTACCGTCGTGTCCAAAGGGTCGTACCGTCGTGTCCAAAGGGTCGTACCGTCGTGTCCAAAGGGTCGTACCGTCGTGTCCAAAGGGTCGTACCGTCGTGTCCAAAGGGTCGTACCGTCGTGTCCAAAGGGTCGTACCGTCGTGTCCAAAGGGTCGTACCGTCGTGTCCAAAGGGTCGTACCGTCGTGTCCAAAGGGTCGTACCGTCGTGTCCAAAGGGTCGTACCGTCGTGTCCAAAGGGTCGTACCGTCGTGTCCAAAGGGTCGTACCGTCGTGTCCAAAGGGTCGTACCGTCGTGTCCAAAGGGTCGTACCGTCGTGTCCAAAGGGTCACAAGACTCTCTCTCCTCTATTTTCTCTTTGTTCCACCTCCGTTTTATCTCTAATGTTCACAAGACTCTCTCTCCTCTATTTTCTCTTTGTTCCACCTCCGTTTTATCTCTAATGTTCACAAGACTCTCTCTCCTCTATTTTCTCTTTGTTCCACCTCCGTTTTCTCTTCATTATTCATTCGACCTCTGACCCCGTTGAGTTTTCTCACTGTAACTTGAGGTTACTGACATACACACGGCGCCATAAACAAATCCCTCACAGGCCTAACTAGAAGTATAGTTCGCCCATACAGAAGTTGAGAGGGAAAGAAAAGAAGGGGGGGAAAAAAAAAAGAGGTTACTGGTTTGTTATTCTAATAATGTAATGTGATCTACGACAGGCGAACTATCGGATATCAAGAGAGAGCATTAGACTCTCTCTTTAATTTGATCGATCCAAAGAAAAAAACCCCAACAGTGTAATAGGATGAGAGCCGCTGTTCCCCATCGAATGATGTACAAAGGAAAGACAAAAAAATGTGTTGAAGACTTGTGTTTCTTTACGTTGTAGTGTGTGTGTGTGTGTGTGTGTGTGTGTGTGTGTGTAAGAATTGTGTGGATACATCTGGTGTTACCCAAAGAAGACCCCTCCCTTCAGAAAGTGTTTAAGTGTTACTCAAGAACCCCTTTCAACGTGGGCTTAGACCATTTCCTAGGACACCTAGGACCCCTTTCAACGTGGGCTTAGACCATATCCTAGGACCCCTTTCAGCGTGGGCTTAGACCACAGTCCTAGGACACCTAGGACCCCTTTCAACGTGGCTTAGACCACATCCTAGGACCCCTTTCGAAGAGGCTCCTAGTGTTACCACAGGAACCCTTTTCAGAAAAGGTGTTGCAGCTACATTCAGTAGCAGGGACAGTTCTTCTCCTTGCGCACATATATACAAAAGAGAATGTATTCATGAGACTATGCATTTATTAGCTCATGCCTTTACTGGTCCACGTATCTATGCATATTTCACATGAGCGTGTATGCATGAATGTTTTTTTTTCGTGTCTGTATCTCTCTCTCTCTCTCTCTCTCTCTCTCTCTCTCTCTCTCTCTCTCTCTCTCTCTCTCTCTCTCTCTCTGTTCGTCTCTAACTCCTCTGCCTCGCCTTAGAATCTTCACTGGAAGTCGAAGCAAACGTAAGAATGCAGAGGAGCGAGGGTTGGTGTCTGTCTCAAAGCAAACACACGCAGCGCAGAGGAACTCATCCCATTTCCTCACAGATGCGAACGTTTCAGTTTTATGTGATTTATGACGTGAATCAGTTTCCTCTGTAGATCACATCACACCGACACACAACACAGGGGAAGAAATGAATCAAAAGAACTACATTTTATTAATTAAATGGCCCCTCAGTTGATGAGATCAAGGGAAAGGGGGGGAAAAAAAAAGACAGTGAGCCTTGTTGCTCAGTGATGGGGAAGAATGGGGATTGAATTCCTTGTTCGCTCACCTCTGACGCCCAGCTTGAAGGATCGGAAACAAAGGGAGAGCACGACTGGTTGGCTTCAAAGAGGCGAAAGACGTGTATTCACTCTCAGAAATCCACTCAGCCGTGGCTGAGTGGATTTCTTGATCTTTCTCCTCCCGTTGTAGGAGGAGGAGAGGAGGAGGAGGAGAATATCCCAAGGACGATATAAAGGGATGATTCTGGTCATATCTGATCATTGGGTGGGGCGGGGGCATTGCATTCTCTCTCTCTCTCTCTCTCTCTCTCTCTCTCTCTCTCTCTCTCTCTCTCTCTCTCTCTCTCTCTCTCTCTCTCACAGAGCTATCTTCTCCCCTACACATTAACTCTTCACTATCCATCACTCTTCCCCCAATTACTATTCCTCCCCATGTATTGCTTTCCCTCCCCCAAATACATTGACTTCCATTCTTTGTTTTCAACTTTTTCGTCCCAACATGTCAGCTTGCCATATGTCATCCCTCACCCATTAGATTTCTCATAACGCTCCAGCCTCCCCCATGCATAAACTATCCAAACAACTTGGTTCTCGTACAACCCCTTCCCATTTATCAGCCTCTTTGCAGTGGGGTGACAGACATCTTAACTCCGCAATAAACTTTAACATTCCCCTCTTCAACTATTTCAATTATCTCTGCTTCCCCTGTGATGCCTCGTCTCCTTGGCATGTTACCACATTACAGTTTTCGACTTTTAAAACTCGACCCAGCCATCCGTATCCTTGACTACCATATATCCCCACGAATCACGAATCCATATTCTCTTGGGCAATTTGCCAGTAGGCCTGGGTTTGTGGAGTACATGGGAAGGACAGATAACACAAGACCTGATGGTCTATGACCAGGTTATCTGCTGGAGGACAGTACATGGGAAGGACAGATAACACAAGACCTGATGGTCTATGACCAGGTTATCTGCTGGAGGACAGTACATGGGAAGGACAGATAACACAAGACCTGATGGTCTATGACCAGGTTATCTGCTGGAGGACAGTATACATGGGAAGGACAGATAACACAAGACCTGATGGTCTATGACCAGGTTATCTGCTGGAGGACAGTATACATGGGAAGGACAGATAACACAAGACCTGATGGTCTATGACCAGGTTATCTGCTGGAGGACAGTACATGGGAAGGACAGATAACACAAGACCTGATGGTCTATGACCAGGTTATCTGCTGGAGGACAGTATACATGGGAAGGACAGATAACACAAGACCTGATGGTCTATGACCAGGTTATCTGCTGGAGGACAGTATACATGGGAAGGACAGATAACACAAGACCTGATGGTCTATGACCAGGTTATCTGCTGGAGGACAGTATACATGGGAAGGACAGATAACACAAGACCTGATGGTCTATGACCAGGTTATCTGCTGGAGGACAGTACATGGGAAGGACAGATAACACAAGACCTGATGGTCTATGACCAGGTTATCTGCTGGAGGACAGTATACATGGGAAGGACAGATAACACAAGACCTGATGGTCTATGACGAGGTTATCTGGACGACAGAACTAGTGTCGTAAATTCCTAATTTTATACAGATGGAGATGATAGGCAGTGAAGCCACTGTTACAGAAGGGAGCTTCAGCGAGAAGAGACTATGGACAGATTCACTGAAAGTCGGTATATAAGGAAGGGGGGAAACTTGAGAGACAAAACAATTTCACATAAATAACTCCATTGTGCCCTGCTCCCGGCGAAGGGGTTCTTCCATCTTAAGGAAATTGATAAGCCTTGCAGGGCAAAACAAGGGGGACAGATCACCTTCCTCAGCAACCCCGTTCCTTATGGATCATCCCTGGCGTCTTATATGCAGGATATTGGCTCTTAAGAATTCTCCCCTGTTGTCTAATGTTGCGCGTATGTGAGATATATATTGGAGCTCATCGATTCCATAATTCTGAATATAGAGCTATTGTTGCAAGATGAATTGCACGTCTACTTGGATTTTCCGCTCCATTTATGAAGGAGATGGGCTTAGGGTTCTTTGCTACCTACTCTTGATTATATATATATATATATATATATATATATATATATATGTATATATGTATATATATATATATATATATATATATATATATATATATATATATATATATATATATATATATGTATATATGTATATATATATATATATATATATATATATATATATATATATATATATATATATATTTATATATTTATATTTATCCCTGGGGATAGGGGAGAAAGAATACTTCCCACGTATTCCCACGTATATATATATATATATATATATATATATATATATATATATATATATATATATATTCCTATGAGTCCACGGGGAAAATGAAACACGAAAAGTTCCCAAGTGCACTTTCGTGTAATAATCACATCATCAGGGGAGACACGAGGTGATGTGATTATTACACGAAAGTGCATTTGGGAACTTTTCGTGTTTCATTTTCCCCGTGGACTCATAGGAATATCTTGATCACGCGCAAAATTGTGATCCTTTCAAACATTATATATTGTGTGTATGAGTGTGTAAACATATGAGTGTATGTTTGTGTAGAATAACCCTTCCCTCCCTAAACCCATTTGGCGGAAGATCTCCCCAAATACTCATAATTCACTTGTCTATACTCACAGGCGCCTGAAGTATATATTAACCTGTATGTAAGGTACTCGACACCATTAAGGGTATCGAGCACTTCTTTCACTCCTGTACCACAGGGTCTGTGGCTGAATCCCTCTCTGTTTTCGTCTGTATCTCGTAACTTTTTTGTACTCGTTGTATGACTTGTGTTTTGGGGTGGGTGTATACATTCGTACCCGAGAAGCGAGGCAGGGGAGTTTTGGGGTCGTGTCTTTCGCTCACGTGTGGGTAGAGAGAGAGAGAGAGAGAGAGAGAGAGAGAGAGAGAGAGAGAGAGAGAGAGAGAGAGTAATTTGGAAGGTGACACCTCCTGTTGACGAACAAGTCCGAGGCATCTGGGTTGAGGGCCAGTCTTTATTATGGGTAAAATAGATAGATTTCTAAGATACTTAGATGCTTTAGATAGATATAGAGATTCGTCTCTATATCTAAGACCCCATGTCAATGGTTTTCCCTGGCGTCTTTCCACACTGAACTTTTCTTTTGTGTTGTGGCCGACGTGGAAGTAGCAACACCTTTGCCCGATTTGTGGCCATCGTCGGGTTTAAATGAAGATAGATTGGAAGATAATGAATGAAGATGAAGATAGATTGGAAGATAATGAATGAAGATGAAGATAGATTGAAAGATAATGAATGAAGATTGAAAGATAACGAATGAAGAGCTTCACCAAGTCTCCATAGGTGTCTGTAGACATGGCTCCCTAAAGATGGCTAGTTCGTTGGTAGAGGAGAAGACGACAGAAGGATGATAATAATAACAAGAGCTTCGCTGCTCGAGGAAAGGAGGAGGGATCAAAACGGTCAGTCTTCGAGTCGCTGGTCACCCACACGGAAACTAAGGGAAGCAGCAGCCATGGCTCGTGGCGCGAGAACAAGACTTAGGGGTCTAGGGGACACGAGAACGATAGCTCATCAGGACAATTAGTTACAAACGATCGTTCATTCGTCTAACTATCGTCACTATAGAGTTTGAATTGGCCTTTCTCTTCTCCTTCCTCTCTCTTTCAATTCAGTTCTTGCCTGATGAACGGAAAGAACATTGTTATTCGAGAACACACAAACCTCCCCCTCCCTCCCAGTCCACTCCCAGTTTACCCAATAGAACTAGAGCAGTCACCATGACCTCGAACAACCTGCCTGGTAGTTAGGCTTGTTACTTGAGTTTTTTTTAGTTTTTTTCGAGGAAATGACACCCAGTCTGTTGAAAGGGGGGGGGGGGGGGTTGGAGAGAGAGAGAGAGAGAGAGAGAGAGAGAGAGAGAGAGAGAGAGAGAGAGAGAGAGACAGACAGACAGAGAGAACAACGCATGTATGTGATTGGCTGGATTTCCATGGCTATCAACAGGTAGTGGTCATTAGGCCAGAACTGATAACAAATGTCGAATGTAAAGTAAAAGCATATGGATGCTTTGAAGGGGAAGTGACCAATTAACAATTTGAGCGTAGATGAAGTTGTTAGGGAAATTAAATCATAGGGTGATATATATATATATATATATATATATATATATATATATATATATATATATATATATATATATATATATATATTATTATCCCTGGGGATAGGGGAGAAAGAATACTTCCCACGTATTCCCTGCGTGTCGTAGAAGGCGACTAAAAGGGGAGGGAGCGGGAGGCTGGAAATCCTCCCCTCTCTTTTTTTTTTTTAATTTTCCAAAAGAAGGAACAGAGAACGAGGCCAGGTGAGAATACTCCCTCAGAGGCCCAGTCCTCTGTTCTTAACGCTGCCTTGCTAACGCGGGAAATGGCGAATAGTATGAAAGAAAGAAATATATATATATATATATATATATATATATATATATATATATATATATATATATATATTGTGTGTGTATATTTGTGTGCATTACTCCTGACAGCTAGAGAATGGATGTGGGCGAGTGTGGCATGTCTTCGTCTATTCCTGGCACTACCTCGCAAGCTTGGGAAATGGCGATCAGAAATAAAAGAAAGAATATATATATATATATATATATATATATATATATATATATATATATATATATATGCACAACATTGTTATTTCTATGCTTCATACCGAAGCCGATTTTCCCAGAATACAGCTCTTGTGTTAGCAACTGGGGGGCCGGGCCTTCCCTCCCCCTTACAACTAAGTCATTATTTGTCATTATGAAGGCATTAGCGTTATGCCCACCGATAATTCTTTTGACCATAATTCCACCGGGCGGGAGACAATTAGGGCAAAGAGAATGCCGTGCCAGACTTCAACCTTTATGTCTCTCCCAGTCTGCGAGAGTAGAGTAGCGAGAGATAGCTCGCGTCTCACGGGGGAAGAAACCCCCCCCATGGTCTCGTTCAGCCTGTAGTGAGGATGAGAGAGAGAGAGAGAGAGAGAGAGAGAGAGAGAGAGAGAGAGAGAGAGAGAGAGAGAGGCAGTTTCATGCTGAACTCTCTATCTCTCTCTCTCTCTCTCTCTTGCTCTCTCTTTCTCTTGCTATCTCTCTCTCTCTTGCTCTCTATTTCTCTCTCTCTCTCTCTCTCTCTCTCTCTCTCTCTCTCTCTCTCTCTCTCTCTCTTTCGCTCTCTTGCTATCTCTCTCTCTCTCTCTCTCTTTCGCTCTCTTGCTATCTCTCTCTCTCTCTCTCTCTCTCTCTCTCTCTCTCTCTCTCTCTTGCTATCTCTCTCTCTTGCTATCTCTCTCTCTCTCTCTCTCTCTCTCTCTCTCTCTCTCTCTCTCTCTCTCTCTCTCCATCCGGCAGTAATTAACATTCACCTCTCCCATTAATTAACAACTTTAAACTTCTCTCTCCCTCTCTCTTCCCCCCCCATCTCCCTCTCCCAACTCCTTCTCTTTGTATAAACTCTCTCGTAATCTCTCACATATTCTCCTTTGTGGGGGAAAGTTCCAAAAAGTTACGTTCTCCTCAGCAGCTACGCCTGAATGTAACGGTGGGTGAGCGATATGGAATGGAAATGAAAGAAGTGAAAGAAAGAAAATGAGACGAAATTTCGATGGGAATGGTTGATATGGATGGCTATAGCGAATCGTTGAATGAAGCAGCGAGTTCATTCATTCAGCGGAATTTCATCTCGATGAATGAACGTGAAAGAAACATACAGAAGAGAGGGAGAGGCATTCATTTCATTCATACGCGCGCACGTGCAAACAGATTCCACAAGTATGCATGCACGTTTTCGTCCACATGTACAAACACACACACACACACACACACACACACATTATATATACATGTACACATACAACGACGTGAATGGAAGCACATAGAGTAACCTAATACCTTAATGACACGATATGAATACCTTGGAAACATCATAATTACCAGAAGTAATTGAAGGACTATGTGTAGAAGCGTGTGTATGTGTGTGTGTGTGTGTGTGTGTGTGTGTCCCCCTCTCAGAAGTAATTGAAGGACTATGTGTAGAAGCGTGTGTGTGTGTGTGTGTGTGTGTGTGTGTCCCCCTCTCAGACTTCCAAAAGTCTAATTGGTCGTTCAGTCTTTGAGGCTTTTGGACAACAAGACTAATGTGAAAAACGCGTGCGAATACATACTTGGCCCTCATCACTCGAGGATCTCCATGCACTGTATTGTAATTCCACTGCAGAACTGGAGTATGCGATCCACCCACTGCAGAACTGGAGTATGCGATCCACCCACCCACTGCAGAACTGGGGTATGCGATCCACCCACCCAAGAACTGGGGTATGTGATCCACCCACCCACTGCAGAACTGGGATATGCGATTCACCCACCCAAGAACTGGGGTATGCGATCCACCCACCCAAGAACTGGGGTATGCGATCCACTCACAGGAAACAAAAAGAGACGTGTGCACTGCTTTCTTCCCTCACTCCCTCCCTCCCTCAAACAGAAGGTCCAGAGTTTCTCTGGTCTGACACGAGACAACGAGAAGAACAGTAGATTCAACAGGAGGAACAGTAGATTCAACAGGAGGAACAGTAGATTCAACAGGAGGAACAGTAGATTCAAGAAGAGGAACAGTAGATTCAATTTCCATAATCTACCTGGATGGGGGAGGGGGGGGGATTTTTTTATTTTTTGCGTCACTTTCATATACTCACGAATGTTTCGTGGGTCATCTACCCCTCACAATCTACCTGGATGTGGGGATATTTTTCTTGCGTCACTTTCACATACTCACGAATGTTTCGTGGGTCATCTACCCCTCACAATCTACCTGGATGTGGGGATATTTTTCTTTGCGTCACTTTCATATACTCACGAATGTTTCGTAGGTCATCTACCCCTCACAATCTACCTGGATGTGGGGATATTTTTCTTGCGTCACTTTCGTATATTCACGAATGTTTCGTGGGTCATCTACCCCTCACAATCTACCTGGATGTGGGGATATTTTTCTTTGCGTCACTTTCGTATACTCACGAATGTTTCGTGGGTCATCTACCCCTCACAATCTATCTTGGATGCGGAAGAAAAATGTTTTACGTCACTTTCGTGTGCCTTACAAATGTTCGGTGGTTCATTTACCCCTCACAACTCACTCTGAAGCCATCGTGTTGTTCCACTGCTTAATGAGGCTGTTAACAGGCCTCGGCCTATCTCCGTCTAGGCCTACGTAACAACCACTTATTGGCAAGTCTATCACACAGTTAAGTGGTCTTTCAAGTTACCAATAACATTTCCTACCCTGTATGTCCACAACAGTTCTGACGGTTGCGCAGACAATGAATTGGGCGAAATGGAATGTGAAACCCTGTTTATATATATATATATATATATATATATATATATATATATATATATATATATATATATATATATATATATATATATATTGGAAAGGATCACAATTTGCGCGTGATCAAGATATTCCTATGAGTCCCCGGGCAAAATGAAACACGAAAAGTTCCCAAGTGCACTTTCGTGTAACAATCATATCATCAGAGGCACATGAGAGAAATATAACAGTCAGTTAATGTACATCGAAGAGTCGAAGCTAGGACGCCATTTGGCAAACATGTGATTATTACACGAAAGTGCACTTGGGAACTTTTCGTGTTTCATTTTCCCCGTGGACTCATAGGAATATATATATATATATATATATATATATATATATATATATATATATATATATATATATATATATATATATATATATATATATATATTTATAGTGTTTTTTGGGTTATCTACCTTTATTTTATCTTTTTTCTACCTTTTCGATTTCATGGTGGGTATTAGAAATCCCGCTCCGCATCCCCCTCGCTATAGGAGAGAGAGAGAGAGAGAGAGAGAGAGAGAGAGAGAGAGAGAGAGAGAGAGAGAGAGAGAGAGAGAGAGGGGGAATTATGAGGGGCCCAGGAACGAGCCATAGGGGCCACTGATGATGAGGGAGGAAGCTGTGAATGGAGTAAATGAAAGAAATCGTAAGCGAACGATCATAGTGGTGGGGAAATGTAGATACGGGCTCCTGTGTACACACACTCACACACAATGTATATATATATATATATATATATATATATATATATATATATATATATATATATATATATTTTATTTGTTCTCGTCTATAGATCCCCTATCACCAATGGTCGCCCTTCCCATCGCAAAAATATATCCATTAATTGTCACAAGATATCTAGATAAGAAGAGAAAGGGATATATATATATATATATATATATATATATATATATATATATATATATGTATATTTGCGTGTGTGGACGTATGTATATACATGTGTATGGGGGGGGTGGGCCATTTCTTTCGTCTGTTTCCTTGCGCTACCTCGCAAACGCGGGAGACAGCGACAAAGTATAAAAATATATATATATATATATATATATATATATATATATATATATATATATATATATATATATATATATATATATATCCTATTCTCTTAACCCCACCATAAGAGATGCACAAAGCTGTAAGAATATATTTTTATCTTTATTTTTTATATCAGACTTGATAAAGTAATCCTTTTAAAAATAACTTCGACGCCGCTCAGACACGATGAAAATATTTTGGCCAAATCAGACGTAAGCTGCCAGATATTACCTTTACTCTCTTCACTACTTTAATCAAGTTCTTTTGAAAGTTTTCAAACTTTTTTTTTTTTGTGCTTTTAACAGCATTAAGCAAAGTATATAGAGTTTCCTAGTCTAGCGTGTATTTTCCTAACAAGAGTTTGAATTGAGATCTTGTTGTGCTTTTAAAACAGGAAATGTTGCACTTTAATTACGGTTTTTTCCAGTTCTTCCAGATGAATGATATATATATATATATATATATATATATATATATATATATATATATATATATATATATATATATATATTACACACACACACACAACGTCTGGAACAGACGAATGAACCTTTGAGGAAATATAGATCCTCGCTTGCCTCCTCCTCCTGTTCCTCCCTTCATAAAGTGATGATACAGAAGGGGAGGATTTCCAGGACACCCTCTCTCTCTCTCTCTCTCTCTCTCTCTCTCTCTCTCTCTCTCTCTCTCTCTCTCTCTCTCTCTCTCTCTCTCATTCGCCTAGTACCCTCACAACCCCTTATCCATTGCGATATAACCTGAACTCGCCTTTTGACTCGTATGTTTGGATCTGTAGCGTAGTTTCTCTTGTACTCTTCAAAATATAGAAATCTTGTTCTTCACATGTTCTCCACACCTCTCACTGTTGGGTTTGTTCTCTCTCGAGGAGAACCAGACGAGGAGGTTCTGTTCTCTCTGGTGGATGGTTCCAGGTCCGCTCTTCAGGTGTTCTTGGTGGATGGTTCCAGGTCCGCTCTTCAGGTGTTCTTGGTGGATGGTTCCAGGTCCGCTCTTCAAGTGCTTTTGGTGGATGGTTCCAGGTCCGCTCTTCAGGTGTTCTTGGTTGATGGTTCCAGGTCCGCTCTTCAAGTGCTTTTGGTGGATGGTTCCAGCTCCGCTCTTCAAGTGGGCTTGGTTGATGGTTCCAGGTCCGCTCTTCAAGTGGGCTTGGTTGATGGTTCCAGGTCCGCTCTTCAAGTGTTCTTGGTGGATGGTTACAGGTCCGCTCTTCAAGTGTTCTTGGTTGATGGTTCCAGGTCCGCTCTTCAAGTGCTCTTGGTTGATGGTTCCAGGTCCGCTCTTCAAGTGTTCTTGGTGGATGGTTCCAGGTCCGCTCTTCAAGTGGGCTTGGTTGATGGTTCCAGGTCCGCTCTTCAAGTGTTCTTGGTTGATGGTTCCAGGTCCGCTCTTCAAGTGTTCTTGGTGGATGGTTCCAGGTCCGCTCTTCAAGTGTTCTTGGTGGATGGTTCCAGGTCCGCTCTTCAAGTGTTCTTGGTTGATGGTTCCAGGTCCGCTCTTCAAGTGGGCTTGGTTGATGGTTCCAGGTCCGCTCTTCAAGTGTTCTTGGTGGATGGTTACAGGTCCGCTCTTCAAGTGGGCTTGGTTGATGGTTCCAGGTCCGCTCTTCAAGTGGGCTTGGTTGATGGTTCCAGGTCCGCTCTTCAAGTGTTCTTGGTTGATGGTTCCAGGTCCGCTCTTCAAGTGTTCTTGGTGGATGGTTCCAGGTCCGCTCTTCAAGTGTTCTTGGTGGATGGTTCCAGGTCCGCTCTTCAAGTGTTCTTGGTGGATGGTTCCAGGTCCGCTCTTCAAGTGTTCTTGGTGGATGGTTCCAGGTCCGCTCTTCAAGTGTTCTTGGTGGATGGTTCCAGGTCCGCTCTTCAAGTGTTCTTGGTGGATGGTTCCAGCTCCACTCTTCAAGTGCTCTTGGTTGATGGTTCCAGGTCCGCTCTTCAAGTGCTTTTGGTGGATGGTTCCAGGTCCGCTCCTCGTGTGTTCTTGGATGATGGTTCCAGGTCCGCTCTTCAAGTGTTCTTGGTGGATGGTTCCAGGTCCGCTCTTCAAGTGCTCTTGGTGGATGGTTCCAGGTCCGCTCTTCAAGTGTTCTTGGTTGATGGTTCCAGGTCCGCTCTTCAAGTGCTCTTGGTTGATGGTTCCAGGTCCGCTCTTCAAGTGTTCTTGGTGGATGGTTCCAGGTCCGCTCTTCAAGTGCTTTTGGTGGATGGTTCCAGGTCCGCTCTTCAAGTGCTCTTGGTGGATGGTTCCAGGTCCGCTCCTCAAGTGTTCTGGGCCATTTGCCTTTGGGCGAACTTCATCTGTCCTCATTCTTGCAATCCCTTCCCAGCCATGTAGTTCTGCGTACATCTCCTCCACTCGCTCTGTATATCACCTCTGTGTCTGTCAGAAGGCTTTCCCTCCCCCCCGACACACACACACCCCTTGTGTCGTTCTGTGTCACATAACTCCTGCTCCTTCGCCTCGAGCTGATATTGTCCATCTCCCCCATCCTCTGGAGACAGGGTGTCGAAGTGTTCCTTTTTTTCTCTTCAATATCCTGAGCTTTGTAAGTCACACACACACCTAGGTGTACACACACCTTGTCCCCTCGTCTCGTTTATTGAACTGCTTCTTCTTCTTCTTCTTTTTCTTCTTTTTCCTCTCCTACTTCCTTCTTCTTCTCCTACTTCCTTCTTCTTCTCCTACTTCCTTCTTCTTCTCCTACTTCCTTCTTCTTCTTCTTCTTCTCCTCCTTCATCTTATCCTCCTACTTCTTCCCCTTCTTCTTCATCTTTGTTAATGGTCCCCCATGACCTGCAATCATTCATCTTCCCCTTTCTTCTTTGACCCTTCTTTACGGCCAGCTCTTCATCTCCTGGCGTCCAATATTCTTCCCTCCTTTATCGCATACTTTACCTTCCTCCCATTCCTCGTCTGCAGTCCATTCCATGTCAGGCAAGTTCTCCTCGTTTTCTTGTCTCCTACAGCAAGTCTCTCACTTTGACCTTCACTTAACCAAGTTTCCATATATATATATATATATATATTGGAAACGATCGCAATTTTGCGCGTGATCAAGTATATTCCTGAGTTCGCGGGGAACTCATAGGGATATATATATATATATATATATATATATATATATATATATATATATATATATATATATGTATATATTATTGTAACCTAATCACAGGACACCTTTTATGGGGCACCTGTAGTAGCTTTGAAGGTGCACTCCATTCAGGAGCGGAGAGAGTGCTGCTATCTGCCCACTGGTGCTGCTGATACAGCCTCGCCTTAGGGATGCATATAGCTGGGTGGAGAGAGAGAGAGAGAGAGAGAGGGAGAGAGACTGGGTCCATTTGACCAGCAAGAGCTTGTTTACAAGTTTTTTTTTTTTTGGCCGGGCAGCAAGCGTTCGTAACTTATCATCATTTCTGAACAGTGGCGCGTTGCAGCCTAGACCACAGAACTTGTGGTCTCCGCCTGAAAACGTTTTATGAGAGATCATTAGTTCCAGATGTTACACTGTGTGTGTGTGTGTGTGTGTGTGTGTGTGTGTGTGTTGCCAACGCGTTCCCAGTAATAGGCAAGTCTCTCCTTGATGTGTATACTGATACTCTGATCAAGAGTCCAGAATTAAAACTTAATTATTTGGGCTGATTCGATTATGCCAAACGGCTGTCAACAAGCGACCAAGCCATCCAGCACAGTTCCCTTATTTACCTGAAACATCCAGACGTATCGAGTCGTGGTATAATTGTAAATAAGCGACCAAGCCATCCAGCACAGTTCCCTTATTTACTTGAAACATTCAGACGTATCGAGTCGTGGTATAATTGTACTCTTGCTGCGTGGAAAGTGTTAGAACTTTCACTTTTCGTTTAATTTCTATTTTTCGTTTGTTTGAGAAAGTAATGTATTTGAAGTATTTCTTCTATATATATATATATTTTTTTCAGTCTATCTTGTTGCTCATTAACATATTCCTCTTGTATTTTTCCTCAGTTTTTCACTACTCCAAAATCATAATTTGAAGTCAAAAAACTTTAATTTTTTAGGTATATTCCTTAATGGTAATTACCTCCATGCGACCATTGGGTTTTGACGCTGTACAAGTCCCACAGAATCGAATCATATCCACACTACTAAGTCGTCACACTTATACTTACCAGCCTTCCTGTGACCCACTACTTATGTTTGTAAGTACTGCTTGCTTCCTCTACCTGAAAAGAAAAAGAATACACCATTAGGTGAAATAGAAAGACTGTTTTTTAGTGTTGATTTACATGATCGCAATACAAAACCTTTTTTTTTTCCACGAGAAAAAAATGTTTGAGGTTAAATTGGTCAGGTGATAACCTGTTGAGCACGACTGTACGAATATTGAGCACGACGGTACGACTATTGAGCGTGACGGTACGACCCTTGAGCACGACGGTACGACCCTTGAGCACGACGGTACGACCCTTGAGTGCGACGGTACGACCCTTGAGCCCGACGGTAAGACCCTTGACCCTTGAGCGCCGGGATGTGACCCATGGGTTCGATAGCGTGGCCTTTGACCTAACCCTTATGTTTGTACATCGTGCTCAAGGGTCGGAACGTCGTGGTCAAGGGTCGTGACGTCGTGGTCAAGGGTCGTACCATTGTCGTACTCACGGGTCGTGCCATTGTCTTACTCAAGGGTCGTACCATTGTCTTACTCAAGGGTCGTACCATTGTCGTACTCACGGGTCGTACCATTGTCTTACTCAAGGGTCGTACCATTGTCGTACTCACGGGTCGTACCATTGTCGTACTCACGGGTCGTACCATTGTCGTACTCAAGGGTCGTACCATTGTCGGTTTGGCACCAAACTCATACCATCAAGTCATTACACGTGTTTACACACCTAAAACATAATGTTCCAGTCCATTTCGTCTTGCATCGCTCGGTTTCATTTGACCGAAATATGGAGGTCTTGGAAGACCTGGAAAGCCTTCCAGAAGAAGGGATGTTCCTGGATGGACGCGTCTCGTTAACAGGCTTAAGTTCTTCCTTGGAGAAAACGTACGTGACACACACACACACACACACACACACACAAAACAAGAGGTCATAAGAAGAAGTCAGATGAGAAACTTGTTTATGAAATAATCAAACCAAGCAAGAAACTTATTTAAAAAAAAAGAGACGAGGAATTACTTTCAGTAGTACAAGGGTGTTGGGCGAATGGAAAAGAATGACTGAGGACATGATCAATGCTGACAACATAATCACATTTAAGTAGCAAAACTACCTCTTCAAACAGTATAAGTAGGTGATTACACATAGGTAATGACACACACACACACACACACACACAGGAGTAAAGACATGGTACTTACATACAAGGTTAAGAGACGGGAGGGGCGAGGGAGGGAAGGGGCAACACGAGTGTAGAACCCTCACACACACACACACACACACACACACCTCTCGAGTGTACCATTTCCCCACAAAAATAAAGAAGGAAGACAAGCGAGACGTGGAGGAATGTGATTATAACCTGATGGTGTTCCCTCCTGCCACTTATATGTCGTCACAAGTACTGTCATCCACACATATGAGAGTAGATAACTTGGCGAGAGATATACGAGTCCGGGGTGGAAGGGGGGTTCACAGCGTTATTTCTCATCTTTATCAGTATTTGGCATCCTGTGTGGTGGTGTGGAGGGGTTTCTGTGCGTGGTGGTGTGGTGGTGGTGTGGTGTGGAGGTGTTTCTGTGCGTGGTGGTGTGGTGTGGAGGTGTTTCTGTGCGTGGTGGTGTGGTGTGGAGGTGTTTCTGTGCGTGTTGGTGTGGTGGTGTGTGGTGTGGAGGGGTTTCTGTGCGTGGTGGTGTGGTGGTGTGGTGTGGAGGTGTTTCTGTGCGTGGTGGTGTGTGGTGTGGAGGTGTTCCTGTGCGTGGTGGTGTTGTGGTGTGGCGGTGTTTCTGTGCGTGGTGGTGTGGTGTGGTGGTGTTCCTGTGTGTGGTGGAGTTGTGTGGTGGCGATGTGGTGTGGTGGTGTTCCTGTGTGTGGTGGAGTTGTGTGTGATGTAGAGGTGTTCCTGTGTGTGGTGGAGGTGTATGGTGGTGATGTGGTGTGGTGGTGTTCCTGCGTGTGATGGTGGTGTGGTGGTGTCCCTGTGTGTGGTGGAGTTGTGTGTGATGTAGAGGTGTTGAGGTGTGTGGTGGTGGTGTGATGTGGAGGTGTTCCTGTGTGTGTTGGAGTTTGGTGGTGTGGTGTGGAGGTGTTCCTGTGTGTGCCGGAGTTGTGTGGAGGTGTTCCTGTGTGTGGTGGAGTTGTGTGGTGTGGAGGTGTTCCTGTGTGTGGTGGAGTGGTGTGGTGTGGACGTGTTTCTGTGTGTGGTGGAGGAACTGGGGAAGTATATGGCGGCTGTGATGGTTGTGTGATTGTGAATAAGAGATGCACTTCCATAGACCAGCCAGGATTCGAACCTAGGACCTTTCGCGTTCCCGTCTAACACGCAGGAAAAGTTCCTGGGTTCGAATCCTGGCTGTTGAAGGGTATTATGTGATATATATATATATATATATATATATATATATATATATATATATATATATATATATATATATATATATATATATATATGTATGTATATATATAATATGTAGGTGTGTATTTTTTTTCATTTAATTTTCCAAGACAAATTCATGGATCAAATTAAAAGATTGGCTCCTGATGAAGGCAAAATGATTGCACTGTATGCAAATGAGAGAGAAAAAAAGAAAGTGAATCGTTTGATTCTCAATTAAAAGCTAATTAAGTTATCTTAATTCACAAAATGTGCACAAATTTGTGTTTTCCGAATACGAGATTACACACTGGCTGGGCCATTTGGTTCCCTCAGTCATTCAGCGCTGGGAACAGTCTATGTACAAACAACCAAATGAAATTGCCTTTCGTTCCTTGGACAAGGTAATTTTTGTCATAACTGAATTATGCAAATTTTATGCTCAGTATCGTTTTATTTTGGGGGAATATAGCATTGCGGAAGAGAACTTACTTCTTGTTATATGATCTCGTGTGTGTATATATATATATATATATATATATATATATATATATATATATATATTCCTATGAGTCCACGGGGAAAATGAAACACGAAAAGTTCCCAAGTGCACTTTTGTGTAATAATCACACACACACACACACACACACACACACATATATATATATATATATAGTGTGGTTGTACCACTGGGAGTATACAGTTTCGCCAAAGAACTTCATACTCCAAAGGACTCTACTACCCTTTCCCTGCTGCTGGAAGTAGCGCAGTTTTGGACTGCAAGATCCTCCGGAAAGGTCTTGGATGACACTAGGACACCTTTTTGTTTTCTTTTTTGAGAAATCGACCCTTGGGTGATTACAGATAACACGGTACTGAACCCTCCTATTCTTAACAAAACTCTCCACTCTTTTGTTTTTGAATCACTCGCTCTTGGAACTTCTATTTTTTTTCTCCTGGTGGACGCCGGCAGCGAAGATCTGGTCGTTGTTGGCGGGGGGGGATTACCAGAGGGATTTTTATCAGACAGCTTTGTTGTGGAGTAAATCCTACGGATAATCCTAGAGGAACGAGGGGGATTTGTGTGTGTGTGTGTGTGTGTGTGTGTGTGTGTGTGTGTGTGTGTACAGTAATTTGCAAGGATAACCGTTGGGTATATAGGTGGATGACTTTTTAAGTCGTGTAATTAACTATTCTGTGCTGTACTGGGAGGGAATTGTACACTCGTGGGGCGCCCCATCTCTTGTACTGTGCGGGGAGGGAGTTCTGCGTTCGTGGGGCGCCCCATCTCTTGTACTGTACGGGGAGGGAGTTCTACACTCGTGGGGCGCCCCAGCTCTTGTACTGTACGGGGAGGGAGTTCTACACTCGTGGGGCGCCCCAATCTCTTGTACTGTACGGGGAGGGAGTTCTGCACTCGTTGGGTGCCCCATCTCTCGTACTGTACGGGGAGGGAGTTCTACACTCGTGGGGTGTCCCATCTCTTGTACTGTACGGGGAGGGAGTTCTACACTCGTGGGGCGCCCCATCTCTTGTACTGTACGGGGAGGGAGTTCTGCACTCGTGGGGCGCCCCAGCTCTTGTACTGTACGGGGAGGGAGTTCTACACTCGTGGGGTGCCCCATCTCTTGTACTGTACGGGGAGGGAGTTCTACACTCGTGGGGCGCCCCAGCTCTTGTACTGTACGGGGAGGGAGTTCTACACTCGTGGGGTGCCCCATCTCTTGTACTGTACGGGGAGGGAGTTCTACACTCGTGGGGCTGCATCTGTTGTACTGTACGGGGAAGGAGTTCTACTCTCTTGGGACCCTCACATCTCTCTGTATAATTGTGGACTGAATAGCATCAGGAAGAGAGAGAGAGAGAGAGAGAGAGAGAGAGAGAGAGAGAGAGAGAGAGAGAGAGAGAGAGAGAGAGAGAGAGAGACCCCCTCTTAGACTGCCTCATTTAAACCCATAGTTTTGACCCTCCACAACTATAACAGCTATTTCCAAATTCATATATAATAACCCGCCCCCACCTACCCATTGCCCCCCACCCCCCATCCCCCCAAAAAAGTCACCATGAAAATATTAATTCAAAATGATAATAATGTTCTCATTTTGGGTTGAACAATAACAATGTGCCGTGTATATATGGAGTAATTATATTACGGGTTGTGACAAATCATATTGTGTACAATATACTGAATTACTGGGGTAGAATTTATTCAATCATTCGGTTAACTCAGTTTTATGATTTCATTTATTATTTACCTGTTCCACACGACCGATTATTATATATATATATATATATATATATATATATATATATATATATATATATATATATATATATATATATATGTGTGTGTGTGTATCCTCCTCAATCACCTTTTTGCGACACGTCTTAGATAGATAGATAGATAGATAGATAGATAGATCCTCCTCTATTTCAAGGGATATCCCATGGGATCCCATGGGATAAACATATAGATTATTTGAGCTCAAATAGAAATCAATATCTCCTCAGAATATTCGTCAGAATGAAGGAAATCTCTGAGTAGAAAAATACTGGGTTACTTGGGTCGCCTTCCTCTGTGACCCTGCTACATATCTATATATTCCCTCCCTCGCCTTACAGAGTAGATGTCCTCACAAGGGAGTATTTTATCCAACACTCTGTATTCAGCAAGCAGCCCATGCCCCTACCAGAGCATAGTTCGTATATGTAGCTTATGATATATAGAGTCTCTTTAGATTTGTCTATACCCCCTTTTCCTTATTCTCTAGCGACGCAACTCTATGGAATTCTCATGTCTTCAGGTAGGTTTCCAGTCGTCTGTTGGAGTTTGACTCCCTTATCTGGTCTCTCTTCAATCATCTATATGTTTCGTCTCTTAGTATTCAATCCTTCGAGTTCCAGATCTCTTTCATAGTCACAAATAGCCTCGTTAGGATCCAATCGTCCGTTGGCTCTGGAATCCCCTTGGTATTTCTTTGGATTCCAGCACGACGTCAGGGTATAGATAACAAGGCATCGGGAACGCCATTGTACTGCTGGAGTGCCATGGATGTAGGCCAGTTGCGACAGCGTCATGAGGTCTCCACACACACTTTGCCATCGCAGCTCCACACACATCTCCCATTCCAGCCGCGTTCCAGGTGGCGGTGGGAGACACTGGAGACAGAGTGCTGGAGCTTCCAGGAATCGACTAGGGAATGCTGGAGGATTAGCGTCCAGGCTAGCTTAATGGAGGGAGCTAATGAAAGGATATTTTAGTTGCGTGGCCGGTAATCGCTACAGGAATAGCTGGGGTGCCTCAAGGCGAGGTGGTGACCCCGCGAATAGTAATGGAAATAAATGAATAAATAAAGTTGATTGGATGTGTGTGTGTGTGGGTAGCCATTAGGCTGGACGTACACAGTTGAGGTCATACAGATATTACGAAACTGGAAAGCTATGGTAGGTAAAAGTTAACTAATCATACAAGAGTTCAAGATTTAGGGTAAGCTGGATATTTGTACATACGGGGACTAAACATACGAGTGAGGAACATAGAGATAGCTAGAGTGGCTGATATATCGGTGAGGAACATAGAGATAGCTAGAGTGGCTGATATATCTGTGAGGAATATAGAGATAGCTAGAGTGGCTGATATATCGGTGAGGAACATAGAGATAGCTAGAGTGGCTGATATATCGGTGAGGAACATAGAGATAGCTAGAGTGGCAGGTATATCGGTGAGGAACATAGAGATAGCTAGAGTGGCAGGTATATCGGTGAGGTACATAGAGATAGCTAGAGTGGCAGATATATCGATGAGGTACATAGAGATAGCTAGAGTGGCAGGTATATAGGGGTATTTACAGAGTCGTGGTATATATTGTGTTATGAACTTGACTGAACATGGAGTCATGAACAGTTATTGTAATACTTGAGTTGCGTAGATGAGCTGTTCACTTGCATAGCTAGGCACTTGTTCATGGATTGTTCATGAGATTCAGGGTGGAAGATACGGGATTGTTCTTATATCTATGTGTCTGTACGAGCTCTTGTTGAGTGGAACAAGTCGATTGCGGTGACGAACGGTGGGCCGTGGTAGAGGAGGGGAGGAAGACGTCGTCTTAAGGGAGAAGAAGAGGGTTTCGTTGAGGTGGGGGATGTGTGTGTGGGTGTCAGCAGCAGCTTATTGCCCACGAGAGAGAGAGAGAGAGAGAGAGAGAGAGAGAGAGAGAGAGAGAGAGTCTCGAGCGTTCAAGCGAGTACTAATGGAGCTCTATTTACCAGCCTCTGGTAGGGGTTGAGCCGAATGACTGACTGTCAAAGAGGTTGCGAGTGGAACCCATGTAGATGACTCTGGAAGCGAGTTTGCAGTGTATATATATATATATATATATATATATATATTTATTTTGCTTTGTCGCTGTCTCCCGCGTAAGCGAGGTAGCGCAAGGAAACAGACGAAAGAATGGCCCGACCCACCCACATACACATGTATATACATACACGTCCACACACAGCACATATACATACCTATACATCTCAATGTATACATATATATACACACACAGACATGTACATATATACCCATGTACATAATTCATACTGTCTGCCTTTATTCATTTCCTTTATTCATTCAAACAAGGTACATATGATTGCGCACTTTCATAGAACATACAAACCTCCAACAGCCAGACTCGAACCCAGGACCCCGTGCGTGGCAGGCGGGAGTGCCACGCTGGGGTCCCGGGTTCGAGTCTGACTGTTGGAGGTTTGTATATCACTGAGATACTACTGCTCTACCCACTCACACTGTTGGACACTTGCTTCCGACGTCAGTAAGGACCTGATTTGCTCGGTCTGGACGCCACACCTCACTTCCTGATCCAAACGGTTTATAGAAATACCCGACTTCGTGAAATCTGGGAGGGAGATAGGTGCTCAACCGAGCATAGAAACCTGTACTGACTGTTACGTGCATCATGCACGGAGGCCCGTGGAAGCCAAAGAGCTATAATACAGCTATATCATCTCAGGTACCCGTGAAAGCCAAAGAGCTATAATACCCGTGGAAGCCAAAAAGCTATAATACAGCTATATTATCTCAACTACCCGTGGAAGTCAAAGAGCTATAATACAGCTATATCATCTCAGCTACCCGTGGAAGCCAAAGAGCTATAATACAGCTATATTATCTTAGCTACCCGTGAAAGCCAAAGAGCTATAATACAGCTATATTATCTCCCCGTGAAAGCCAAAGAGCTATAATACAGCTATATTAGCTACCCGTGGAAGCCAAAGAGCTATGATACAGCTATATTATCTCGGGCTATTGTAGCCGCAAAAAGCTATCAGATCTTCTTCCCCCCTTGAAAGACGAAAAGACGGTGTGATCAACCGGATTCTCTTTAGTGAGATCGAGGAGTATATGCGTCTATCGAAGGGGGTCATCCATTGGGGCACCCCTGTGTGTGTGTGTGTGGGGGGGGGAGCTGATAAGATAGGTGTTTTGACTGCCTTGATATCAGCCAATATCCGCCAAGCAACTGCTGGAGAAGTGGTGCTTCTGGAGGTGGGGACCTGATGGCCCCGGCCGGGATATTTGATGACCCGGTAAGAATCGCAGTGAGACGTGGCCTCTACGCGAGGGTCGTCCTCTGGGGTCGATGTTCCTCTGGGCTGCTGTATTAATGTTATGACGGTCCTCACACCAAGGAACTGTCAAGGAGGACTCGAAGTTCCCCCCCCGTGGAGTGGGAGGTGGAGATTGTGGACACAAGGATGGGCATGACGTAAACATGTTTGGTGAACCAGATCGTATGGGGGTTTCCTCCTCCTCCTCCTCTTTCTCCTCCACGTCTTCCTCCTCCTACTGCTACTCCTCATCTACCTCCTCTTTCTCCTCCACGTCTTCCTCCTCCTACTGCTACTCCTCATCTACCTCCTCTTTCTCCTCCTCCTCATCTTCTTCCTCCTTCTTCTACTCCTCATCTGTCTCCTCTTCTTTCTCCTCTTCCTCCTCCTCCTTCCCTTCTTCTTCCTCCTCCTCCTCCATCTTCTTTCTCCTCCTCGTCTTCCTACTCCTCCTCTTCCTCATTCCCTTCTTCCTCCTCCTCCTTCTCTTTACCTTCTCCTCCTCTTCTTCCTCCTCCTCCTCTTCTTCTTTCTCTTCTATTTCTTCTTCATTTTCACTCCCTTTCTATCTCTTCTTCCTTTTCGTCAAGTCCCCCTCCCCACACACGCCGTTCCTTCCCCCAAGTTTTCGTCTCCTTCCTCAACCCCTCCCCCTCCCATTATTTCCTGGAGCATTGACCGGTTCGAGACTCTCCTCCCTCCATCCCCCAACCCTCCCCCTTAAACTCCCCACGGACAGACTACCCCCACTGAATCATCCCCCCCTCCTCCTGCTCCCTCCTTCCCCCTCACCCCCCTTAACCAGGTCGTGAGGCCATGCGTCAGCTGATTGTAAATACCTCGTTTATCAGGTCGTCTGAACTGGGGGAGAGAAAAAAAGGATACAGAGCCTTACAGTCGACCTCTGCCTCTAGGAAGAGGGGAGGAGATGCCTGCTGTATTCACTGTATCTGTAACTTTTTTTTTTCCTATACTGTTCTGTCCCTTGTGTGTGTGTGTGTGTGTGTGTGTGTGTGTGTGTAAATATATACAGAGATCAGCCATCCACGAGTCTACCACGACGAGAGAGAGAGAGAGAGAGAGAGAGAGAGAGAGAGAGAGAGAGAGAGAGAGAGAGAGAGAGAGGACTGTAGGAACAAAATTACTCGAAAATTTCTCCTTTGCAGAGATGTCGTACATTTATCTGCCTGTTTCACGTATGACTGTAGTTAATATATGCCCTAAAGAGAACATGATCCCTGCTGACCTTAGGTCATCTTACCAAGCCCCAGTTGACCCCTAGGTCAACGGACCTAATCCCGTAATCATATATGGGACGGCGTCTATAAACAGCCCATCCTTGAGTTCCAAACCTTAGCAGTTTAGGAAAAGAAACATATCACATCGGCCCACTCTTGAGTTCCACAGCTTATCCGTTTAGGGAAAGAAACAGATATCACAACGGCCTACTCCTGAGTTCCAAAGCTTATCCGTATAGGGAAAGAAACAGATATCACAACGGCCCAATCTTGAGTTTCACAGTTTATCCGTATAGGGAAAGAAACATATCACAGCGGCCTACTCATATGAGTTCCAAAGCTTATCCGTATAGGGAAAGAAACAGATATCACAGCGGCCTACTCTAAGTAATCCAACGGCAAACTGAGAACTGTCTGTGTCTGCCGAACCCTAGATGATGTTTCTAGAGTGATAACAGTTTTTCTGGTACTACCAAAATCTTTATTTTTCTTTCTCTCTTTTCCTCATCTTCCTCTCTGGTTCGTTCACCACCCCCCACACACCATCTTGCCCTGAAGCAACGGCTTCATTTCCCTTGCCTCGCAAGAGAGAACCACAAAACCTGGTCACCAATTACCGGTACCATTAGCCAAGGCAAGTGTGTGCCACTTGTCTAGAGTACCCTAAAGTGAGGGAGGGGGCAAATTACACCCTTATTTTTTTTTTTCTTTTTTTTGGGGGGGGTTCTTCCTCTTTGGAAGAGAGAGAGAGAGAGAGAGAGAGAGAGAGAGAGAGAGAGAGAGAGAGAGAGAGAGAGAGCTTATGACGTAACTGCATGAGAGAGAGAGAGAGAGAGAGCTTATGACGTAACTGCATGAGAGAGAGAGAGAGAGAGAGAGAGAGAGAGAGAGAGAGAGAGAGAGAGAGAGAGGAAATTGTAAACAAGAGGCGAAGGTATAGGATGTTTTAGGGAACAAGGGAAAGAAGATGGGAAGAGATGGAAACAAAAAATGGGAAAGGGGTGAAAGTAATTGAGGGTAGGAAGGCCTGAGGGAGGAAGGTAGAAAGAGCAGGTGGGTTTTAAAGGGTGACAAGGTCCCTTAACGAAGTGGAGGGGGAGATAGAGAGAGGAAATAGGGTCCTAAGGGGTGACTAAGAACACCCCACCCCCAGCATAATGGGTGATACAGAATACTAAGAGAAAATGTAAACTCAGGAGACTTGGGTGAATGACAGCTGTAGGAAGTGTCGGACAGCTGTAGCAAGTGTTAGACAGCTGTAGCAAGTGTCAGACAGCTGTAGCAAGTGTCGTGATCCTTGGGTTCTACGGAGGTCCAGGAACATATCCTATGGGAAGTGAGAAGACCTCGCTATCCACCCTTGATTTCCATCTTGCCTCCGCCACCTGGGGGTCTTATACATGATTAAAGCCAGTATTAGTTGCTACCCTGTAGGCCTACGAGGGAAGTGAGAGGCATTGAGAGGAAAAGGAGAGTGGTCGAGAGTGTGTGTGTGTGTGTCTAGAGTGGAGGGGACTTGAGGAGGAAGAGGAAGTAAGGGTGAGTGGGTGTGGAGAGGCACCGGAGGGAGGAGGCGAGAGATTAATTAACGAAATGAGTGGATGTTTGGGTGAACAGAGGGATAATGGAAGAACACCATAACACCAGAATATATGGGATGAGAGTAGGGAATGCAGTGGTGAGAGAAAGAAAACAGGATGTGAGGGTATAAGGAAATATTGAAATTAAGGAAGAATGTAAAAGAAATAAGGGGAAAATGTGATTGAAGAATGGCCGAGAGTACATGGGAAAACCAGGTAACACAAGACCTGATGGTCTATGACGAGGTTATCTGCTGGAGAACAGTATATGGGAAAGCCAGATAACACAAGACCTGATGGTCTATGACCAGGTTATCTGCTGGAGGACAGTACATGGGAAGGACAGATAACACAAGACCTGATGGTCTATGACCAGGTTATCTGCTGGAGGGCAGTACTTGGGGAAAGCCAGATAACACAAGACCTGATGGTCTATGACCAGGTTATCTGCTGGAGGACAGTACATGGGAAGGACAGATAACACAAGACCTGATGGTCTATGACCAGGTTATCTGCTGGAGGACAAGTACATGGGAAGGACAGATAACACAAGACCTGATGGTCTATGACCAGGTTATCTGTTGGAGGATAGTACATGGGAAAGCCAGATAACACAAGACCTGATGGTCTATGACCAGGTTATCTGCTGGAGGACAGTACATGGGGAAAGCCAGATAACACAAGACCTGATGGTCTATGACCAGGTTATCTGCTGGAGAACAGTACATGGGAAAGCCAGATAACACAAGACCTGATGGTCTATGACCAGGTTATCTGCTGGAGGACAGTACATGGGAAGGACAGATAACACAAGACCTGATGGTCTATGACGAGGTTATCTGCTGGAGAACAGTACATGGGAAAGCCAGATAACACAAGACCTGATGGTCTATGACCAGGTTATCTGCTGGAGAGAGGACAGTAAATGGTATCCTAAATCATTAAACCCATCTAGATGTGATGATTGAAGTGAGAAATAGATTATTCCATCAGGTTTGAGGGACATAAAGAATGCCATTTCACATTACCTGATCCACTCCCCTGATTCTAAATGCATCACTGGGTGGATTGCTATCCCCCAACTATGAATGTGTGAGGCTGAATATTAGATCCATTTCCTTAATGGAACGTTAAATGAGGAGCAGGATAGACAAGTGAAATCCGATGCGTAAAACCGTTCAAATACTTTGACAGTTATCCAGCAATTTGGGGTCACTAACACTTAAAAGGGGGGAGGGGGAGCTGTTTGACTTGCTCTCTGGTGTCAAATTAATTACAAGTTTGGAACAATATTGAACTGGAGGACGGGCTTGTTGGTCTCTCCCTCGTGCGTGGTTTCTACCCGTTTGGTGGTTTCTTCTCAGCTGTGGGTATCTTCCTGGCTACTTGGTTTCTTCCCAAGTGTGGTTTTTCTTCCCAAGGGTGGGTTTCTTCCCAACCACTTCGTTTCTTCTCTTTTACTGTTTTTTTTTTCCTGTTCATTGGTTTCTTCCCACCTGGTGATTTCTTTCCATGTACTGGTTTCTTCTAATCTATTGGTTACTCCCACTTAACTATTTTTTCTCCCCCTCCACTGATGTTTCTCCCCCATCCACTGATTTCTCCCAAATCCATTGGTTTCTCCGTCAATCCACTGCCCCAATCTACTGGTTAGCCCACAATCCACTGGTTTCTCCCCATCCACTGGTTTCTCCCCCCCCCCCATCAACAGGTCCCCCCCATCCACAGGTCCCCCCCCATCCACTGGTTTCTCCCCCCCATCCACTGGTTTCTCCTCCCCCATCCACTGGTTTCTCCCCCCCCCCAATCCACTAGTTTCTCCCCCCACCATCCATTGGTTTCTCCCCCACACCCACTAGTTTCTCCCCAAAACCCACTGGTTTCTCCCCTCCCGAAAACCTATCCCGAAGATTTTTGAGCAAGATCCCTCTCCAAGTCTCCTAATTTAGTATTTCCTATTAAACCAAACTAACGACGCCATAAGAGAGCGGTGAAGCGCGGGGGGGAGGGAGGATTCAGCTATTAGTATTTTGAGGCGAGTCAGCTTGGACGCTACGTCTTGCTCAGACGTGTACGAGTGTGTGTGTGTGTGTGTGTGTGTGTGTGTGTGTGTGTGTGTGTGTGTGCACCACATTCCCTCTCTGTCCCCCTCTCTGGCGAGGTAGCGCCCAGAGCCTCGCAGAATAGTCTGTGGTCTAACCTCGATCGTGGTTCGCGTGCCCTTCGTATGTATGTATGTTATTCTTCTTCTCGTCTCCACCTGCTCACCCACTCGCTCGCAGCTTTCGTCACTTCGAGCCTTGATTCTCGTGGCTCTCTCTCTCTCTCTCTCTCTCTCTCTCTCTCTCTCTCTCTCTCTCTCTCTCTCTCTCTCTCTCTCTCCTGTAAAGTGATGGTGTTGCAAGATCAGATTTCTCTCTCTCTCTCTCTCTCTCTCTCTCTCTCTCTCTCTCTCTCTCTCTCTCTCTCTCTCTCTGTCTCTCTCTCTCCCCTTTCCCTTTTGGCCCCACATATGACCGTCCATTCTTTAAACCCTGTACATTACACGTCTCCTAGGCCACCCCTCCTCTCTCTCTCTCTCTCTCTCTCTCTCTCTCTCTCTCTCTCTCTCTCTCTCTCTCCCATTCTCTCTTTACGTTCATTGATTCCTTTGTTCTCATCCAGAATCCATCTTTTTTTTCCCTTCACTTTGTCTCGTCCTTCTCTATAATATCGCTCATCTCTCTCTCTCTCTCTCTCTCTCTCTCTCTCTCTCTCTCTCTCTCTCTGTCTGTGTCTGTCTGTCTGTGTCTGTCTGTCTGTCTGTCTGTCTGTCTGTCTGTCTATCTATATATCTATCTATCTACCGATGCATTAAATCCAAGTCTCACCCTCGTCTGTTTATATTTATCATTCCCTAATGATTACTACTGCTATTTCCGAGAGAGAGAGAGAGAGAGAGAGAGAGAGAGAGAGAGAGAGAGAGAGAGAGAGAGAGAGAGAGAGAGATTTGATCTTGCAACACCACCACTTAACCAATCCTGATCGAATTAGCCAGGAACGTAATTATGCCGGTATGGGGGGGGGGGGTGGTAATTAAGACTGATTATCCAAGACCGGCTAACAAGGAGCTTAATCATGTAAACTCGGGAAGGTGCGTCTTAATTACCCTCAGTCGAGGTTTTTTAGAACTTTGGAATTCGGCTCAATGAAACACGGAGTTACTGTATGGCATACAAGGTTACTTTATTACATACAGTAAAGGTACCCTCTTAAGTAAAGTTTACGTAAACTCCAGGTACTATATGCATACATGGTAAAACTCAAGGTAAACCAGGTGTTTATGTATACTCTCTCTCTATATATATATATACTTCCGTACGACGTCAAACGAAGCGAAGATGTCACATTCGAAGGGTAAAATGGCGACATCCGGTGTCAAAAATGGGCTCTGATTAGCTCTGGTCTTGTAGCGTCTCCCCGCGGATTTTTACAGCTAAGGAAAAGAGAGAGAGAGAGAGAGAGAGAGAGAGAGAGAGAGAGAGAGAGAGAGAGAGAGAGAGAGAGAGAGACTCCCAGTAGATTTTTACGGCTAGGAAAACAGAGAGAGAGAGAGAGAGAGAGAGAGAGAGAGAGAGAGAGAGAGAGAGAGAGAGAGAGAGGGCAAGAAACACGGCTGATCCAAAAGAACCGGTTAACCTAAGACAGTTTGGGGAGCTGAGACTAAAACAGCTAATTACTTAAGCTAAACGGCTAAATCAAACCGAATGGATACCTCATACCGGTTGTGCCTTCATTGATTGACTACCTGTAATACCTCTAAACAAGACAGCTAAATACAAAGCTAACGCCCGTATACAAAGGCAGTACAAAGCTAAACACCATGACAGCTGTGGTAAGCAAATACAACCAAAGATAGCTGGAGAACACAGTGGGGGCGATCGGGGCAGCGAATTCACACACGTGCACGCTGATTAATCCATCTTAATGAAGGTATTTTGATATGGTTATAACAAAGGATTTTCAAGACTAATTAACACATGTTTGGGGAAAAATACTGGGTCATTATGCGGGAGATTATGAGCTGTTAAATGTCTAGCATTTTTTTTCCCTTTTTGTGGACACAGAGATATAATGATGCTATTGAACAGCAAAGGGGTACGGTAATGGGGAACGGGGTAATTAGCAATGTTCCGAAAACGTCATTAACCTATATTTCCAATGGTAATCGAAGATATTAATTACCCACCTTATTAAGAGCATTGACCTGACTTACCGTATTGACACTGTCTTTCTCCCGTATGTTTAAGAAACTGGTTTGTATCCGACTTCCCACAAGGGTTTGAAGACCACTGAACAAGAGACATGGAGGGAGGGGGTCATAATTAGCAGTGTTTTCAAGACGTAATGAACCTCTATGTATTGATTGGTAACCCAGGGACGATCACCCAGGCTTGTGAACGTATCGTGTTGTACGTATGTACGACAGAGCTGCTCCCCATCGCGCTTGTGCAAGCATCGCCTTGACCCATGTTTTCTTAGGGCGCCCGATGGCGAGATCTGCAAAGTCGATCTGCTTCGTTTGCCTCCTCACGAGTCTTGTCAAACAGTGTCTCGACCCGTGTTCGCGAACCTTGATTCGAGACAGCGACTCCGGGGAACTGAATCAGTTGTGAAGTGCAGGCGAAGGGTGGGGAGTGGACGTCTTTGAAATTCATGTTTATCTCTGTGGATATTCTTCTGCAAGACTTGTAAGTCAGTTCGCTGTGCTCTGTGGATATTCTTCTACAAGACTTGTAAGTCAGTTCTCTGTGCTCTGTGGATATTCTTCTACAAGACTTGTAAGTCAGTTCGCTGTGCTCTGTGGATATTCTTCTACAAGACTTGTAAGTCAGTTCACTGTGCTCTGTGGATATTCTTCTGCAAGACTTGTAAGTCAATTCACTGTGCTATGTGGATACTCTTCTATAAGACTTGTAAGTCAGTTCACTGTGCTCTGTGGATATTCTTCAAGATTTGTAAGTCAGTTCGATATTCTACTACAAGACTTGTAAGTCAGTTCGCTGTGCTCTGTGGATATTCTTCTACAAGACTCGTAAATCATTCCACGTGTTAACTTATGTTCTAAGTTCATTCAGATACAATTTTTGAAAGCTTTTATATCACCTCATACGTATATATAGTGACCAGGGTCACTGTAGGCACTGCCGATGCTGTAAACCCCATCGCAACATTTCGATCTCGTATAACATCATGCCAGACAGTCATTAGCGACTAATTAGTCTGATACAGAGCTAATGAGGCTGAAGATGAAACATTTAAAAACCCCCCTTCCTGATTATTGATAACGAAGACTCATAATGCAGTTATTTTGATTCGATGATCTGTTCATTCCTTTGACTTTAGGGCGCCTCCCGTCACTGCACGGGGGCAGGCAAAGGGTCGTTCATACATCATAAGATATCCACTGTACCTCGAGGTAATTGCTAGGTCATTAGTCATCACATTAATTACTACGCTATTAAATCCCTCCCCTGCGTCAGGAAGGCGTGCATAAATAATTTCTCTCTCTCTCTCTCTCTCTCTCTCTCTCTCTCTCTCTCTCTCTCTCTCTCTCTCTCTCTCTCTCTCACACACTAACATCAACAGCTTCCAGCTAAGCTTGTCAGGTAATCAACGCCATAAATGACAAGAGAAGCTTTTCATTTGTATTAATTAAAGCGAATGTTTCTACACTAGAAATGTTCCCCCAAGGCTTTTAGTGCAGGCTCGTTCCGACGCGCGGTAAATGATTTATTTCATTTATTGATAACTACCCACCCAGGGCTTAAACTGATGTGTGTCTTGGTGTTCTCCAAGACGTCTTTCCAAAGGCTCTCGTGCTCTTAGTCAAGTAGCAGGGTAGTGTAGGCTCCCCTTGGCGTGAGGAGTTCTTAAGGCTTGACCCTCCTTCAGGGTCAAGTCAACAACAGGCCACGAGATCGAAGCGAAAGGTATCCTATGTAGTTATTTCCATTTATTTCTTCCTCCTTTCAGGTGACCTTAGGCCGGCACATCGCGTCCGGTACGGGAATATGACGTGGCTTGACCCGACGCGGTCTTGGGTGACCCACGTCCTCAATTTCTGCGGTGGTGCGCCTCTCTTCGTCTCGAGGTCAGTGAACAGCCGATTTCCACCTTCTCTTTTGCTTCTCGTTTTCTGTTGGAAGTTATTGTGTTATGTGTACCCCATAGTGTTATGTGTACCCCATAGTGTTATGTGTACCCCCTTAGTATTATGTGTACCCCCTTAGTGTTATGTAAACCCCTAGTGTTATGTGTGTACCCCCCCAGTGTTCCATGTTCTATCATGTAAAAGGAAAACGATGGGGTACACAAGAAGGATATTTGCCTGTCCTCCACCTCCATGTGTTAGCCCTCCCCCAACTCGCGTACTCCCACAGCAAAGTATCTTCGTGTTGTAGTGAGATACTGAGATGGCAGTGGAAGGCAAAGCTTAGCTGACGCGCACATACATAAATGCTAGGAGCCATTCACTGCTTTAAGCTTGGATATCTAGTCGCTGGTGATACTATACTGAAATGGGTTTTTCACTGATGGATTTGCCATATGTCTCGTGCGAGTATTGTGTGTCTCCACTGCTTAGATCAGTAGCGGGGTTTGCTTAGAGCAGTTTGGAAGGTGTTCTTCATATTGAGGAGCAGTTTGGAAGGTGTTCATATTGAGGAGCAGTTTGGAAGGTGTTCATATTGAGGAGCAGTTTGGAAGGTGTTCATATTGAGGAGCAGTTTGGAAGGTGTTCATATTGAGGAGCAGTTTGGAAGGTGTTCATATTGAGGAGCAGTTTGGAAGGTGTTCTTCATATTGAGGAGCAGTTTGGAAGGTGTTCTTCATTCTGAGGAGCAGTTTGGAAGGTGTTCTTCATATTGAGGAGCAGTTTGGAAGGTGTTCTTCATACTGAGGAGCAGTTTGGAAGGTGTTCTTCATACTGAGGAGCAGTTTGGAAGGTGTTCTTCATATTGAGGAGCAGTTTGGAAGGTGTTCTTCATTCTGAGGAGCAGTTTGGAAGGTGTTCTTCATATTGAGGAGCAGTTTGGAAGGTGTTCTTCATTCTGAGGAGCAGTTTGGAAGGTGTTCTTCATACTGAGGAGCAGTTTGGAAGGTGTTCTTCATATTGAGGAGCAGTTTGGAAGGTGTTCTTCATACTGAGGAGCAGTTTGGAAGGTGTTCTTCATATTGAGGAGCAGTTTGGAAGGTGTTCTTCATCCATCGTGACTGTGGCTCATTTAATGGTAGAGGGACCAATGTTAAAGTCGTTTAGATCAACGCGAAATATACACATTTGGAATGAACTGATCTCTTTTGTAGTGACGGGTCCATCTTCGTATTATCCTCTACGAAAGAGGCTTGGTAGAATGGTCTACGAACGTGATATTTCGTGTGTAGGTCAATCGGTAAAAGTTTCCATACTCCTGACGAATTCGTAAGGCATGAGTTCACGTGGATTCCACATTTGCTCTATGTTTCGTGGAACCGACGTATTTAATCCATTGAATGTCGAAGTATTATGGTCTCGTACTTTAGAGTCGACATCGAGGTCAGGTCTTCAACGAAGCCCTGTGTTTCCAAAGACAAAGACAAGTTATGAGAGACGAGGAAAGTATGCGAAGTGTTTTGGAGAAAGTGTAGAACTTCGCTTTTTATACAAGGAGGTCATGTGGTCGGTGTCAGAAAGGACATGACGGGGTAGAGAAAGAATCCTAATGTTTAGCCGCGTAAGGAAAGAAAGAGATCGCTTCTTCCTCCGCTGTCATGACAGGAAGTTAGCTGGACTTTGGACTAGACAGTCTGTTTGAAGAATCGGTCCATAGAATGACATAGCCACCTATAGAAGAAAGAAAGACGAGCAAGTGTGAATATGATTGTGTGTACGACGCATAGGTGTTGCACGTACGCACTCGATTGTCATGAGAGTAAATAAGGGTAAATTGCTCTTTCCTTATTCTCAAGATTGGACAGATCTCATTTGCAATATAAGACTTGGGGGGAATCGACTGCCTCAAGAGGACTTGGGTGTCCATATCCAAGCCATCTTCATAGCCACGAGGATGTACATTAAGGTTATATATATATATACACACCGCGACGAGAGAGAGTAATATTAAAAGGGGAGGGCTGGCTGGCTGGGGTCCGTCCCGCGCGCCGGCCCCTCTAACTGGGCTCAGGGATCCTGACACGATCGCCCTCGGTGCATTGTTTTTCTCTCTCTCTCTCTCTCTCTCTCTCTCTCTCTCTCTCTCTCTCTCTCTCTCTCTCTCTCTCTCTTTCGGGGCCTTGCGTTGTCACCACGCTCGTTACGACCCGTTTATTTGCCGTGTGTTTTTTTGGGGGGGAGGGGAAAGAGGTTTCGTTGCCAAATGCAATTCACGAGAGAGAGAGAGAGAGAGAGAGAGAGAGAGAGAGAGAGAGAGAGAGAGAGAGAGAGAGAGAGAGAGAGAGAGACTGACTGCCTCCTCACCACCCCACTTGCCCCTTTCAGCTCCATACTTTTTTTTCCCCGTTTTCACGATTTTTTGTCTTTTTTTTCTCCTCTCCCGTCTTTTATATATATATTTTTTTCTATTTTTTATATATTCATTTAAAGCTATTCACATCCAGTGCCTGTGGCACCCCTACCCAACCCCAACCAACCCCCCCTTTGCCTCCACATTCCCTTCAAAACTTTGGTGGAAAAAGTATTAAACTTTCCACAAAGCTTTTTGGAGGTATATGACAAGCTAACAATGGCTTCCCTCCTATATTTTTTTTTTTTTTTCACTCGTGGAAAAAATTAATGCCCAACTCTCTGCATAAGTTTGCCAGCTTTTGTAATGTGAGCGGGAGTGACTGTACATCAGTTTGGGATTCCAATAAATGCTCATGTAGAAGAGATGTGATAATATATGGATGGGGTACCGGTTAGATTCCACCAGTACTTTGATACAGTGTTTAAAAGAACCTCTTCGTTTCGAGGCGTATTTCCGTCCCAGATGGCGACTCTGATTACTTTGTGATTACTATCTGTGATTACTATTCGTGATTACTTTGATTACTATGTGATCACTATTTGATTACTTTGTAATTACTTTGTGATTACTATCTGATTACTTTGTGATTACTATTTGTGATTACTAATTGTGATCACTATTTGTGATTACTTTGTGATTGCTCGTTTGTGCCTTGTGGAGAGCGAGTTTTACACTTGTGTTGCCCCATCTGTTTTCTTTGCATTTACGTGCCATGTGTGTTCCCCTCCCAATTTACACACGCACACACCACAACCACATCGAGCCGGAGTCCAGTGAGAAACCCGTCATCCGAATCCATGCGTTGAAGGCACAAAAAAACACACCACCGAGGCATAACCGAACGCGTCGGTCGAAGAGGGACGGAAGATTTGGTCTCAAAACACGCCTACCGTCCGGGCGCAGTTGCGAACGGAGCGTTCCCAGGGACTTGCACAGAAAGAACCCTCGACTGATTCCAAAAACACAAGATCTATTACGTGTGGGAGAGTAAGATGGTGGTCGGGCCTCTCCTCTGCTAAGCTTTTCTCTCCCTCCTAGAAAATCCCGCTGGAGTCTGGATTTTCGACCTAAGCTTACCTTTTGAGGGGATGTATTGTTCGCTGATGATGATATCAAGGTCGGTCTATCAATACAGAATATGTTGCTTTGGCGACAAGTCGAGCATCAGGCGTTTGGCGCGGGGATGATGTGGCTCTCTGGTCGAATTGGTTGTTTGGTAGTTAACTTAGACCTGTTAGTTCCCAGGGTCGTTAAGGGCTACGGCACCCTAAACAACCTTCAGTTGTTTAGGGTCGTTCTTAAGACAACATATGCCCTTGTCATATACACGAAGTTATGCTTTTTTTTTTATCTAAGTTATTCAAGGTTATGATGCAAAGGCTAGGATGAAATGGACACCACCGAATATGGCAACGAAAGCCTTTGGAACTGCCTAGTAATTTGTTTCAGGTTTATTCGTGCTAGGGGAAACAATGATATTAAGCACCATTTTGAGTTCATTTTTCCTGAAGTACTGTAATGTTCCCAGCTTACAGGCTACAGTGTACGGGACTCAGGCTCTCATAACGGCTGAATTTAGGGAAAAAAAAATCTCTTAGAATAAACCCGGTTCGAAGATCTGAAGAGATCGAATAAATTCCCCTGTGTAAGATTTATATATAAAGAAAATTGAACCCAGTCTTTAAAAACGGAACTTGGGATGGCATCCAGGCCCGAGTAACCCACCCTCAAACACTGTGGTCGGAATAAACACAATTTGGCAATTTATTCCCCACTATCATGGCCGATAGATTCTGGCCCCGGAATAAACTTGCCATCGGGACCCTGGGCTCGATTGGCCCTCGTTGACAACCCAACGACCCAATTGCTGTTGTTCGCGGCCTTAGTTTTCCCGCTGGAATGAACATGGCCCAATGGGGCATGAAATTGCCGACCCCCTAGGCTTCATTTTCTTTCCGGGGTGGGTGGGTACGGCGGGGCGGGGCGGGGCGGGGCGTGGGGGTTAGGTCAAAGATGGGAGGGTACTGAAGGAGGGGAGGAGTACTCCACTTAGGGTAGGAGTTGAGGGTGTGTGGCAGCAGCGCGGGTAATGCGCCTCAAATAGACGTGTTTTCTCAAGTCGAGTGGCTCGGGGAAGATAGGAAGTCGACCCCTCTTCCCCGCTCGACGCTTTAAAAGTCGACATTGTGTGTGTGTGTGTTTGTGTGTGTGTGTGTGTGTGTGTGTGTGTGTGTGTGTGTGTGTGTGTGTGAGTGAGCGCGACGCGTTATACATACGCTGGTCCAAACGTGGCTGTCTGTTATCTGTTTTCCTGTGTGCTTCAACAGAAGTCCCTCTGTCTCAAATGGATCACCCAGACGCGACTCGACGTGGCTCTCTGTTATCTGTTTTCCTCTGTGCTTCAACAGAAGAACAGAAGTCCCTCTGCTGCAAACAGATGACCCACACACAGACCAACGTAGCTATCTGTTATCTGTTTTCCAGTATGCCTCAACGGAAGTCCCTCTCCTGCAAACAGATAACCCACACACAGACCAACGTGGCTATCTGTTATCTGTTTTCCAGTATGCTTCAACGGACGTCCCTCTCCTGCAGACGGATAACCCACACACGGACCAACGTGGGTGTACGGGTAACCCACATACGGACCAACTTGGGTGTACGGGTAACCCACACACGGACCAACGTGGGTGTACGGGTAACCTACACACGGACCAACGTGGGTGTACGGGTAACCCACACACGGACCAACGTGGGTGTATCTCGTTATCCGTCTTCGTGTGAGCCACTGTCGTCGGCTTCCACCACCACACACACCCTCCTCTCTCCTCTCTCCTCTCTCCTCCCTCACTCTGCGGTCACCACACCCTCTCTCCTCTCTCCTCTCCCTCCCTCACACTGCGGTCACCACACCGCTAAAGTGGCCACAGTAAAATGATTACCGGGAATGACACTTGGGTCCGCCGTTATCCCCGATATTGATCAAGCCCACACCTCGCGCCCGTGTATTGCTCAATATCAGGTTCTCCTCCTGCCTCTCTCTCTCTCTATATATATATATTGCCCCGAAAGACCGCTCTTATAATAACCCATATATGATCATCTGGGGTCTCCACTACACCGCCTTTGTATTGCGTTTCCTCTCTCTCTCTCTCTCTCTCTCTCTCTCTCTCTCTCTCTCTCTCTCTCTCTCTCTCTCTCTCTCTCTCTCTCTCTCTCTCTCTTCGTTTATTCCCGAAGTGGATTGATACGTCTCGTCTTCGGCCAAGATGAAGGGGGACAGGAATGGGGGTAAGATTCGATCTCTCTCGTGGGAAGATATGGTCACATGCTTGTGTAGGGAGTTTGATCCTTGAAAGCACGACGATTCGAGACCCTTGAGCACGACGGTGCGAGACCCTTGAGCACGACGGTGCGAGACCCTTGAGCACGACGGTGCGAGACCCTTGGGCACGACGGGACGACCCTTGAGCACGACGGTGCGAGACCCTTGAGCACGACGGTGCGAGACCCTTGAGCACGACGGTGCGAGACCCTTGAGCACGACCGGACGACCCTTGAGCACGACCGGACGACCCTTGAGCACGACCGGACGACCCATGAGCACGACGTTACGACCCTTGAGCACGACGGGACGACCCTTGAGCACGACCGGACGACCCTTGAGCACGACGGTACGACCCTTGACCACTACAGCACAATCCTTCGGTTACGATGGCTTTCTGATCGATCTTCAACCTGAGCCTTTCAAGGCTTCCAGGGATCGCAAGGCCCCCGATATGAGATCAAGGGCAAAGGGCCCATCACAGCCACAGAACGTAGCGACGCACCCAAGGTTCGAACCCTCGTACTGAAGTCTATGCCCCTCGCTTTCGCAAGTCGACCTCACTTCACAATGTCGTTTCTCCTTTCGTACACACATATGCTACGTCCGTCGTATATCTTCCGTCCCTCACCCGTGCGACAGTCTCCTGCCGCCGTGGACGACACTTTTACCTCGCACACTTGGTTTGTTGGGGATTAAGGCCAACAATCATCCACCAGGGTCATTAAGGGTCGTTAAGATCCCTTAATTAACACCTCCAGGTGATTAAGGTCAAGTCCTTTCCTCCTCCAAAAACCCCAACCATGCAACCACTATATATATAACCCCCCCCTCGTCTCGTCTCGTTCACCCACGCCGGCTCGTAATACCGTCGCTTCGATCTCCCGTCGCGCGTTCCCATCGCCGTAACTTTCGTCTGGACGAAATGCGAAGAGAAAATGTGTCCAAAATTTGACCAACGCACGTCTGACAATCAACGTTTCGCAATTTTTTTGTATTTTTTCTGTCCGGCGAAATTTGAAAAAAAAATTTTCACAATTTTCTTTTTTTTAGGATTTTAATGGTGTAATTTTACTAATACCATCCATTTTATATGTATTTTCCCTAATTTTGGGTTATTTCCCCCCCCCGTAATTTAGGCCCGGGGTCAATTTTCATTTGTGCCAAAAAAAAAAAAAATAAAAGGGAGCAGCGAGTTTGCCTGCATGCTATTTGCATGCCATTGCATGCATATTAACTATATGAAGATAATTCCATGTAATAGATGATTTGAGATGAAGAGCGAGGTTTTTTTTTCTCTCTGCTTATTTTTGCATAATGAGATGTATTTCTGGGCCTCTGTGACGTTGTGTGTGTTGTGTGTGTGTGTGTCAGCTTGTGTGTGTGTGTGTGTGTGTGTGTGTCAGTTTGTGTGTGTGTGTGTGTGTGTGTCAGTTTGTGTGTGTGTGTGTGTGTGTCAGTTTGTGTGTGTGTGTATGTGTGTGTGTGGGTTTATGCAAAATATACACTTGGCAAATTTATATGAAATCGTGTAAATTGGTGTAGATTACGTAGAACGATATACATCTCATGTAGTTTATGTATATACATTATCATACGCCGGATTGGAAGTATATATGTATATATATAGATTGATATAAATCTCATATACGCGTGTTTGGTATAGTCTCTTGATACTAAGAGATAGTGGTGTGTATCTTGGAGGCTGAACATGTACTGCAGCCTTGGGAGGTTAGATAAGCGATGATAGATAACGTAATCGCATGACGCTAAACCCTTCCACTCTAACCCACACGCACTCCCACGCACTCACAGTCTTCTACACACACACTCACACAGCCCTGCACGCACTCGGTCTTCTACACAGCCCTGGACGCACTCGGTCTTCTACACACACACACACACACACACACACACACACACACACACACACACACACACACACAGACCTGCACGCACTCGGTCTTCTACACACACACACACACACACACACACAGCCCTGCACGCACTCGGTCTTCTACACACACACACACACACACACACACACACACTCACCGCCCTGTTTTTTTTTATTTTTCAGTATCATTTATCTGTCAAATGTATGTATACACGTGGGTGAATAAAATCCACAGTGAATTATCTGCAGATACCTTTCCTTTTTTTTTCTTTTACGACACGTGAACGATATATAATAATATCTATATAAATGTATATATTATTTTTGTCTGATTCATTTTTCCTAGTGAATCTGTCGTGTACATATATTCCTACATATTTATATACACTGTGTCGTGTATGATTCCTTCTCATCGACGAATTCTGACCTGACGTCATTAAGAGGATCCGTTACTTAATTTCAGAGTAATGAGGGTACGGTATATGAGACCTGAATTGTGAATTCATAAGGATATGATTGTTAGATTTGTGTTGTGTTATCGTGATTCAGAGGTTGTGTGTGTGTGTGTGTGTGATTATAGAAAATGTGAGCTGGGCTCAGCTGAAGGGATAGTCTGTGATCAGTGATACACAATGGTTCGTTATCCAAAAAAGGAACTGAAGTTTCAGATCAAAATGATGAGTGGACGTGGGGAGCTGGGGTGAATCAGAGGGGAGTTGAGGTAAGGCAGTGGGGAGTTAGTGGGAGTTAAGGTAGTGGGGAGTTAAGGCAGTGGAGAATGAAGACTGTGGAGTTAAGGCAATGGAGAGCTGAGTAAAGACAGTGGGGAGTTAAGGCAGTGGAGAGTAAAGACAGTGGGGAGTTAAGGTAGTGGGGAGTTGAGTTTAGGCAGTGGGGAGGCGAGGTGTTTGGGCCCCAATTAACGACAGTACACTCCATGTGAATCATACAATATCACTACTTTTAAACGCAAGCTTCTTTGCCGCCCCCCCTCCGCAGCCTAAACCACAAGCCTGATTGAGTATCCATACTTGATTCGTCCATTACATTAATCCCCTCGAAATTTCCGACGTAAGAGGATTTACACAACACCAAGAGCTAATCCAGTCAAGCAGTAATCCTCCTCCCACCTCCTCCTCCTCCTCCCCACTGGAAAATGCATAATTCATGGCCACCATCGCCCACCACTGCTACCATCATGAGCCACTGTGTGGTTGAAAGTGGCAGGCTGACAATGCCGAAGAGGCGCGCACCATTCGTATATCTTAACGAAGCCGGAGACGAATCATTTGCGAGTTTTAATGAATCTTGTGGAGTCTCTCATTCTCGAGACAGGCCTGGATGTAGAAGAGACAGGGTACGAAATAACTTTAAATTAGCAGAGTCATGGGTTCGATACTGCATTTGGCAACGCTCTCTCGAAACGGGTTCGGTCGGTCTCTGGAGTTCGAGACACTAACTGGGAATGAGGTTCATTCTTTGGGTCTGCGGAGCTTCGGATCGAGCGTCTCTTTCGGTGTCCAGTTTGAGAAGGGTTTCCAGTCCCTGGAATTTGGGATACTGACTCCCTAATCTGGTTCTGTCATTGGATTCCCAAGGCTCTCGGGGGTCCTGCATCTTTCTCGGTTCCAAATGCAAAATTCTGTTACGGGAATTCGGGACAGTGATTCGAAGCTAGTTCGTTCGCTTGGTTCACAAAGGTTTTAAGCAAAAAGGTACAGTCGCTGGAATTTCGGGGGGCACTGATTTGAAGCAGTTTTGTTCATTGGCTTCACAAGGGTTCAGATTCATTATGTCTCTTGTTTCTAGTATTTCAAAGCTAATACTTTCTTACCTGTTTCATTTGTCTGTGAGGAATATATTACAACACAGTCTATCTGTATAAACGAATCCCAGTTGGCGTCTGTCTCATGAAAGGTGATTGTACGGGGTTCGCTTGAAGTTCGAGATAAACATTTCGAGACAGATGTTTCAGATGATTACCCGGAATACTTTTGGGTGATTATGGTAGGGGTTGGTGTGTGCGATATGGTATTTGAGTCTATTCATCATACTTTCTGGTTCTTTGGTGTCGTATTTGAGTCTATTCATCATACTTTCTGGTCCTTTGGTGTCGTATTTGAGTCTGTTTATCATATTTTCTGGTCCTTTAGTGTCGTGTTTGAGTATTCATCATATTTTAGGGTCCTTTAGTGTCTTATTTGAGTCTATTCATGATACTTTCTGGTCCTTTAGTGTCGTATTTGAGTCTATTCATCATATTTTCTGGTCCTTTAGTGTTAGATCCATGATAAATGGTGATTATGAGAAAAGACTATATAGTATTCACAATAAAGATAAGAAAGTTACTCGTAGCTCATCCTTCACCTTGCTATTAACTAGACTAAAATTGACGTCCTTCCATTTCGTTAATCCATCTGGCAGCACCTCTCTTCAACCATCCCTCTCCGTACCACCACGACGGGATGTTGCATTTTGCTTCTCGCTCTCCTCTCTCTCTTCTATAGCTATTACTTTAGGGGCATTGCTCTCTCGTGAGCTGTCTGCGATGTGGTCCCCCACACACCTCTCAAGGCTTGGCCCAACCCGTGGCAGCACGCGTACGGCTGCTGCTTCCCACAGCTTCTGTGTAGACACACCAGGCGCTCGAGGATTAGGTTAGCTTAGGTTAGGTTAGGTAAGGATTCCTCCTCCTCTGCTCGAGCGGTTAATTTGTGCAAAATCTCTTCCCTTTTGCTTTCTCTTCTTCACATAAGCTTTCTTCCTTTTAAGAGACTAGTCCAAAAAACACCTGATTCCTCTCTCATTATTCTAATTATTTCTTTCGCCCGAGATGGCCTTCACTGGAGGCGTGTTTTGCTCATGTCGCGTCGCTCGCTTAATAGAAAGACGATACGTCATAGAACTAGGCATTTGAAGGGTGTTGATCAGTTCTGACTAATTATGCGTCTGCTGGCTGACCTGAAGTCAGCGAATGTCTCTCCAATACTCCCTGAAATACAGCGAAATTCACTTGAGCCTCGTCAACTCTTATGAATGACAGAGTATCTACAATCTGGTCGAATATACCTACACCACATTTTCTCTCTTAGAAAAAAAACACACAAGTCGCCAGAGAAAACGTGCAGAATTGTGACGTCATACTCTTTTGCGGGGTGACCACAGCCTTGAGCTGTAATACGCTACACACACACACACACACACACACACACACACACACACACACACACACACACATATTATTTACCACAGACTTCCTCGGGTGAACACAGTGAACGCACACAAGAACAGAAGTGAAGGTAGATGAAGACTTCTTCGGGTGAACACAGTGAACGCACACAAGAACAATAGTGAAGGTAGATGAAAAAGTTCTTTGATATCGTATACGCCGACAGATGAGAGGCTGGGTAGGTCTCTTAGGGGGAGATATTGAGGGACAAGTAATGACCCAGTCCCAGTATTTTGTTTGCTTTACGTCTGTGGACGACCCACAGTCTCTGCCTTCGAATCTTTGGACGACCCACACAGTCTCTGGGGTTTGAATCTGTGTCGTGTAGTGGCGAACACCCTAATCTCTTTCGTCTTAAGTACTTTCGACTTTTGATTCTCACGTGTGATGATATATATTCTAAAAGAGATATCTAAATTACGGTATTGAATCCATCGCATGTCGATGATACAGGAAAAACAACACTCTAGGATTCATTTGTTTTAAAAGAGAGATCTGTCCGATTCATCTGGTATCCTTTCCCGTGGTATTCCAAGGGCGTTGGACTTTTAGCCGAGCAGTGAAACGTAAGCTAAAGGTCACACTTATTCCTGGTATCGAACCTAGGATACCGTGTTAACTCGCTCGACTCACAACCAAAAGGTTACGGGTGCTGGGTGAAATGTTACTGTCGGGGTTTTCTACTTACCTTGTAGGTTTGCAGTGACCAGGTGTTCGAAATCGAGCAATCAGGAGGGTGAGAGGCATGCATGGGATAGAAAAGAATTGGATGGATGTGGTATATGGGGGTGTTTATAACGTTTATGCAGCAACTGCATGCCCTTATCAAGGCCACTTCAATATATATATATATATATATATATATATATATATATATATATATATATATATATATATATATATAGCCTGAGCCAGGTACCCAATGTATATACCAACCCATAGGGAAGGATGAACAGCTGGGTTGACTGAAGGCCCGACTGTCGCTACCAGTATTCGAACCTATGCAGGTTCGACCCCGGACGGCCCGTGAATACATCTCTACTGCCCTAGTCACTCTTCATCCTTTACTCATTGTGGACTCGTCTTCTTGGGGGCCTTCTACCCCCGCTGCAGCGCGGGCTAGGTTCAGGCTGGGTTGGACTGGGTCTCTGACCAACTCGTTCACACCCATTGTGGAGTGGTCTTCTGGGGGTCTTCTGCACCCGGGTTAGGCTCAAGGTGAATTGGATTGGGTCTCTGGTCCACTCGTCCGCAACCTTCTCTTGGTTACAGTCAAACACGTTCAAGAAGTCTTTGGCCCCCCAACCCCCCCGGAGGTCTTCATCCTTCTCCCTTCCACCTGATCTTTTAACCAATCCGTCTCCCTTATCCTCCAATCCTTGCTTCGTATGAGCGGGATTGGATAAGACCCTCTGCCGACGATCGTCTTGGATCTCTTGTGTGGCCTCGTTTAGTGGGTAGTTCGGGCAGGATTCAAGGTATTTGGCGAGAGGCGGGCCCGATATCTGGGTTATGTTGGGGGTGGGGGAAGAGAGAGGGAAGGCGAGAGAGAGAGAGACCTGGAGTGTGGGGAGGTATAGAAAGAGTGGGGGAGATGTGGAGAGAGAGAGAGAGAGAGAGAGAGAGAGAGAGAGAGAGAGAGAGAGAGAGAGAGAGAGAGAGAGTTGAGGAAGGGAAGAAGAAGAGAAGGAAGTGGAAGATTAGAGAAGGCAGACGTAGACACACACAGAAAACTCATTCCCTTAGAAATAACCCTCTTTGCCCATCACCCTTTACCTCCCCTTTTCTCTCGATTCCTAACTTCCCTTCTCTCTCATTAAACTTCTCGTTTAACTTTCCACGTTTATGACTCGGGTTAATGAACATAAGATCGTGGTCACACCACACACCTCTTTCTCCCCTCGAAAGCCTCCCACCCCCTCCCTTTTTTTTTTTCCTCCCTTTAATCCCTTTTCCAAAGCCGCTTTCTCTCTCGCCATCCCTCCCTCCCAAATCGCCTTTATCCTATCCCCTTTCCAAGACTCGCTATATGAACCATTTTTATCTAAAGAAAGTCATCTCCAGCGGACTGCTAGATGACTTTCCCTGTTCCTTAACACTGATTGCCTCTGGGGAATTCCTGTCTATGTCCATGAGGGGAAAGAAGGCAGGGAGAGTGGCTTTCCATTGCCGTCCTGGTGAAAGCAGAGCGAGTGCAAGCAGTGAGTGAATGCAGGACCAGCCACTCTCTGATTTCCCTGGAACTTTGGGAACAAATATTGACATCATTGTCTTTAGGAAAAAAGATATTCCTTTGTTAGACCAAGTTTAAGATATTCCCTCAATAGACCAATTTAAAGATATTCCCTTTAATAGACCCATTTGTCTTGGGTGAATATTTGACAAAGAATTGTTGCGGATTTTATGAAAAAACGAAAACAAATTTTTTTGGTTAATGATTACACGGGTGGTTAATGATTACACGGGTGGGTAATGACTACACGGGTGGTTAATGACTACACGGGTGGTTAATGATTACACGGGTGGTTAATGACTACACGGGTGGTTAATGACTACACGGGTGGTTAATGATTACACGGGTGGTTAATGACTACACGGGTGGTTAATGACTACACGGGTGGTTAATGATTGCACGGTTGGTTAATGATTGCACGGTTGGTTAATGATTGCACGGTTGGTTAATGACTACACGGGTGGTTAATGACTACACGGGTGGTTAATGACTACACGGGTGGTTAATGATTACACGGGTGGTTAATGATTACACGGGTGGTTTTATGCGTAAGTTCACCGAACGGTAAATCATTTTTAATGAACGTTAAGTAACCCAGTGGTTATATTATGACCACATGAGAAATTGGTGTATCGCTTCTGAAAAAAAAGAAAGATATATTCCTATATCATCCGATTACTTTAAGTATCTCTTATTTTTTTTTCACACAGAAGCAAAAAAATGATGAAAAAAGATTTCTCTGGCCCGCTATGGAGCAGAGGAACTTGATGGCTCATCGCTTCCGAGACCATGCTAGCTCCTGAGTTCTTAGAGGGGTGAGAGACCCTACGTCTCCTAGCTATATTACATCGATTCCTCCCTCCCGACGTCTTTCTTTGACGTCAGTCCAACCCACGTCTCCTAGCTATATTGTCTCGATTCCTCCCTCCCGACGTCTTTCTTTGACGTCAGTCCAACCCACGTCTCCTAGCTATATTACCTTAATTCCTCCCTCCCGACGTCTTTCTTTGACGTCAGTCCAGCCCTTCGCAGCATGGCGGAGGTTCTTCTTCTACCCTGTGGCCAAATTCTGTCCATTTTAGGGGAACTTTTTGATACCTGGAGGGCAAGTGAGGCCGTTGACCCCAGGAGACCAGATTCTCGTCTCTGGAATGGTCTTCGGGCACTCGAGTGCTTCGCTTGGTCTCTTGAGACCCCTTTTGTCCAAAGACCTCATTTCTCACACCAGTCGAGTCTCAATTGTACCCTGAGTTGGCCTGAGCATTCCCTTGCTGGCCGAATTGGACATGGCCTTTCCCTCGTAGATTCAGCCCAAGTCGTATTTCGAGCGTCCATATACAAGGAAATGACACAAAGAGTTGGTTGGTACGTAGTAGTATCGTAGCCCAGGCACATGATGAGCTTCGTCGTTGTCAGAGCAGTGGGGGACGAAGGTCAGAACTCGTCGTCGTCAGAAATGTAGTGTAGGAAGAAGTAGTGGAGGAGGCCACTCGACTCTTTGAGAATAGGTTTTTGAGTATTGAACTGACTACCTGGGCTCGGGTCTATCGTAGGTCTATCGTCTGCCTGCGGTCGTGAGAGCCATTGTTGTCAATAACCAACAGAAGCAAAAGTCTGAAACGCTCACCTCAAGTGTTCATGATAAATTCTAAGGCCATAGACGCTCTCATTGTATAGATGTGATGTCCTTTGATATAGAGACTCTAGTGTGTGTGTGTGTGTGTGTGTGTGTGTGTGATTGTCTTTCTTTAATGACGTGTTTGTACTGTACAGGGAGGGAGTTTTACACTTGTGGGCCCCCCATCTCTTGTACTGTACAGGGAGTTTAACACTCGTGGGGTGCCCCATCTCTTGTACTGTACAGGGAGGGAGTTCTACACTCGTGGGGCGGCCCCGTCTCTTGGACATTCTCCTTGTCAATGAAACTTCAACTTATGGATGATGTCTGCATTAATCATGCACTCATTGTGTGTGCGTTTAATTATACCTTTTTGTAAGTACGTATTTGTATGTCTTGAATGGGGAGGGAGTTTTACACTTGTGTTGCCCTCATCTCTTGAACATTCTCTGCTATTAGAACTTTTTAAATTCATGTATGTTGTCTGCATTAGATACGTCCTGTGTGTGTGTGTGTGTGTGTGTGTGTGTGTGTGTGTGTGTGTGTGTGTGTGTTCTCCAGCCTTGTTCATGGAAGTGTGGCGCTGGAAATCTGAGCGTGAATATTTGTATATTTTTCCCTCGCTTGTATTACCCAATGAATTTGTCTGGACCCCAAACATATTTTTCCTAGAGGATACTATTTCCAAGTTCCAGGTCATTGAATCCTTGATAGAAAAAAAAAAAGTAGCCATTGCCGTAGGCTGTGTGGTAGCTACGAGACATGAGAGGGTGGGGATCAAAAGACATACTCTTGCAACGGTAGTTTTAAAACAGTGTGAGAGCGTCTGTTCTCTTTCCCTAACGGTAGCAACAACAGATGGAAACAAAGCTGTTTGGTTCCAACGGTACGGATGCTGGAGGGTTCGAACACTCGGCTGTTATAAAGAAGAACAGAAATCGACTTGCCTCATCCGAAAAGGGAATATCACACACCTGATTTCCATACATTTGTCTAGTCTTTTGATGACGGACCTACCAGACCCCACTCCAGTAAACCTTCCTTCCTAAAGGTCTCTTACCTCGTACAACCCTTCCTACAAGCCAACACCGTTACGAACCACTCCCAACACAACCCTATGCCAATTTCTTCACCATCTACAACCGGCCCCTCCGCTCAAACCTCCTTCAAGCCATCCCCAACTAACTCCCACCGTTACGAACCACTCCAACACAACACCATGCCAATTTCTTCACCATCTACAACCGGCCCCTCCGCTCAAACCTCCTTCAAGCCACCCCCAACTAACTCCCTCCCAGAGGCTCTTCCTCCTACAACCCTCCCCTCCAGCCAACACTCCAAAAAACCACTCTAACAACTCCATCCTCAAGTCTCAACCTCCCAGAACCCGTCTCTCCAATCAAGGGGCAAAGAAAGATAAGCAATCTTTACCTCCAGTTGCCTGATCTGTTATCAGTGGTAAACTTGTGCTGATATTATCGAAAGAGAAGAAGCGTTTGATGGGACTGAGCGAGGAAACCTTAACAGTTTAGTTTGCCCTTGTGATATTCCGTCGAATATATATTAGACCGCAAGCATGGAATACTTTGCGTGATATTCGTTTCAACTAGTTTTGAAGATCATCTTCCCCCCCACAGCTGGGGCCTGGGACCTTACCTTACCTTACGTATACATTACGATGGTTTGGGAGGTCTTCAACCCCTCACAGCTGGGTCTGGGACCTTACCTTACCTTACGTATATCTTACGATGGTTTGGGAGGCCTTCAACCCCCCACAGCTGGGTCTGGGACCTTACCTTACGTTACGTATATCTTACGATGGTTTGGGAGGTCTTCTACCCCCCTCGGCTGAGGTCTGGCACCTTACCTTACGTATACCTTACGATGGTTTGGGAGGTCACACATTATCTGACCACGCCTTTCTTCGTGCACAAATGCCAAGTCCCTTTTTGCCCTCATCTACATAACCCAAGCTGTAAAACTGGCGATTCTCTTTCCAAATCGTGATATATATTTTTTTTCTTGAACAGTTACCTAAAGCAAGCCGGAGATACTAAGTTTAAAAAACTAAGTCTTAACATTGTAAGCATCATGTCAATGGAACACTGCAAGACTTGTAACTATGAATATGCAGAGGACATCTTCACTCTCTTGCCATAGTTTGAAATAAATCCTGCGAAGTGATTTTTTAACTCTAATTCTCGTGAAATAAATTGAAGAAGAATCGAAGTTATTTTTCATGTACTTTTATTTTTATTTATGTATTTTTTTTTTTTTACTCATGACGCTTTTCTGTGAAGGGGAATTGAATTCTCTTCGATATATGATGTTTTTCTTCAGTCTCTGGAAGTCTGAAAGCGTTCCAGTCTGTCACTTTTAGATAAGCGAGGGTTTTGATGGCCTGATATCTCTCGGTAACTCAAGAGGATATATCAGAGATATATAGCGATATCCCTTTCCTTATCTATAAGAAAACAAGATATCATGTTGACCAACTGGTGGTGAAAAAGATATCGGAGAACTATATCCCTTTCTTCTCTGGAAGAGGGAAAGATATCAGCTGACGACCAGCTGGGGAGAAAGAGGTATCAGATGGAGACCAGCTGAGGAGAAAGAGATATCAGATGGAGACCAGCTGGGGAGAAAGAGATATCAGATGGTGACCAGCTGGGGAGAAAGAGATATCAGATGAAGACCAGCTGGGGAGAAAGAGATATCAGATGGAGACCAGCTGGGGAGAAAGAGATATCAGATAGAGACCAGCTGGGGAGAAAGAGATATCTGATGGTGACCAGCTGGGGAGAAAAAGATAACTGATGGTGAACAACCGGGGAGAAAGAGATATGGTGACCAGCTGGGGAGAAAGAGATATCAGATGGTGGCCAGCTGGTGCTGGTACCTTGGCGATGCCACAGACGCACACAAGCTCCCCCTTGGGATATATATCTGGCCGAGTCTTCTCCAAAACGGAAGCACAGGGCAAGGGAAAACTCCTAGAAACCCCCCTTTCCCTCCTCCTTCTTTCCCTCCCTCCCTCCACCATCGTTTTTACATATCCTCCCACCCTCCTCTCCCCTCCCCATCACCCAGAGTGGAGGCACAGGGCAAGGGAAAACTCCTGGAAACCCCCTTTCCCTCCTCCTTTCCCTCCCTCCCTCCCTCAACCATCGTTTTTACATATCCTCCCCCCATCCACACCCTCCTCTCCCCTCTCCATCACCCAGAGTGGAGGCACAGGGCAAGGGAAAACTCCTGGAAACCCCCTTTCCCTCCTTCTTTCCCTCCCTCCCTCCCTCCTTCAACCATCGCTTTTAGATATCCTCCCTCCATCTCCCAGAGTGGAGGCACAGGGCAAGAGAAAACTCCTGGAAGCCCCCTTTCCCTCCTTCTTTCCCTCCCTCCGTCACCATCGGGGTTTTATATATTTCCCTCTCCCTTCTCTGCCCTCTCCCTTCTCTTCCTGCTGTTGCCACCCCTCTAGCTTGGACCTCTGGTTCCAGGGGAGATTTATTGGGGAAAAGTTCCCCCCCAGACCAGTTGTGGGCCAGACACCACGCCAAGCTCCAGACTCAATCTTTCCATAACTGCCTGGATCTTCTTCTCTTCCAGCCCCAGAAGAGTGATAGTGTGTGGTGTTCAATCTTTTATTTGTCTATTTCGTGTGTGTGTGTGTGTATATATATATATATATATATATATATATATATATATATATATATATATATATTAGAAAGGATCACAATTTTGCGCGTGATCAAGATATTCCTATGAGTCCATGTGGAAAATGAAACACGAAAAGTTCCCAAGTGCACTTTCGTGTAATAATTATTCGTGTAATGATTATTATACGAAAGTGCACTTGGGAACTTTTCGAGTTTCATTTTCCCCGTGGACTCATAGGAATATATATTACATAGATAGATACATAGATAGATATAGATAGGACTTGAACTCCCTATCGTATGTTTACCAAATGGCGTCCTAGCTACGTCTCTTCGTTGCATATCAACTGACCGTTCTATGTCTTTCTTGTATCTTCCCTGATGATGTGATCATTACACGAAAGTGCACTTGGGAACTTGTCCCTCGGGACGATTCGGACAAACATTTATCATTAATGTTGATTAGAATATTGTGGTTCTAAAAGAACGTAATGTGGGTCTAATTAATAATTTCAGCTTCGTGGGAAAAAAAAGTATTGTAAGTTCCTCAAAATGGGAGAAGAAAAAAAAGAAAATAGATCACGTAAGTCATATTATTTTTCAACGGACATTTTGCAGTTTTGGAGGAAATATTCGATGACTGAAATTCACATGAACTACCTCCCCTTCCCTCACCCATCTTGAATATCGCTATCAAAATAAAGGCAAAATTCTTTTTTTTCCCCCATTACGTAGCCCAGGTAAACGATTTTCCTCAGCTACCATGAAATAGGGTAGAAAAAAAAAATATGGGCACAACCCATTTTTACGTCTTTCATTTTGTGTAAAAAAAAAAAGAAAAAAAAAACACAGAAGAAATTTATTACCAAATACTTGAATGGGAAATAAACCCAAATGGATTAGATTATATCCAGTGGAAATATAGATTTTCGAATGGAAAGTAATTTTCTGTAGCGAATTCGGTCGTGTTTTATCGTAAGCGAAAGTTACGCATGACTGGACACCCCCCCCCCCCTTGATAATGCGCCCCCCCCCCCCCCCCCCCCCCACACACACACACACACACACACACACACACACACACACACACACACACACACACACACACAACCCTCCCGTGGCAATTCGAAAAGCCCTGAGTAAGGGAATCAGACTCTGTTGAGTTTTGAAGTATTATAAACACGTGTCTGCTTCTCTTAAGTCTGTCGCTAGTTAGCCTCATGTAGACTTATTATTAGTCCAGCGAAAGTCTTATAAATGAGTGATAAATGAGAGTATCATACATGAGGGATAAATGAGATTATCATACATGAGGGATAAATGAGTATTATAAATGACTGATACATGAGAGTATCATAAATGAGTGATAGATGAGATTATTATAAATGAGTGATAAATGAGACTATTATAAGTGAGTGATACATGAGAGTATTATAAATGAGTGATAGATGAGATTATTATGAGTGATAAATGAGACTATTATAAATGAGTGATAAATAAGAGTATCATAAATGAGTGATAAATAAGAGTATCATAAATGAGTGATAAATAAAAGTATCATAAATGAGTGATAAATAAGAGTATCATAAATGAGTGATAAATAAGAGTATTATGAATGAGTGATAAATAAGAGTATCATAAATGAGTGATAAATAAGAGTATTATAAATGAGTGATAAATAAGAGTATCATAAATGAGTGATAAATGAAGTATTGTAAATGCGTGATGAATGAAGCATTATGAGTGATAAATGAAGTATTGTAAATGAGTGATACATGAGAGAGTATTATAAATGAGTGATACATGAGAGTATTATAAATGAGTGATAAATGAGAGCATCATAAATGAGTGACACATTAGTTATGTATGGAGCATTATGAAGTATTATTTTTGTGGTCAGTTTCTCCTGGTATGTCGAGTATCATGGTGAGGATTTTGATCCACTGAGCCTTATGTAAAGGTAATATAAAGCCGATATTTCTCTCATTCGTTCCTAGTTCATTTGTCGAGTATTATGGACATAGGGCTTTTGTACAGTAAGACTCGTGGAGTATTATAAGAAGTCTTTGGACATCTTCATCAAGTTTCTTTTGAGTATGATGCTATGACAGTCTGACCCGTGAGTCGATATTGTATCTTACAGGGGCCATAATTTAGTCCTAAGAATACTAGCAGAATATGACCCTCTTGAATTATGCCTCAGCCTTTGAATTAGCTTTCTTGCTCGAGAGTAATAGGTCGGCCATTTTGAGTATAATGAATTGGGAGTGCAGTAACGTAGTCTTCCCTTGAGCATCATAACTTCCTTCTGAGAAAAGAAGGTAGATTTATTGAGCATAATTAGTTAGTCCTTGAGAATGATCATTATGACCGTTAATATGATTATTGTAGTTATTATTATTATTTATTATTATTTACTACTAATAATAATGATTATAGTAATGATATTGATAGTAATAATGATAACAATATTGATAATAATAGTAATCATATCAGTTATTATTATTACTATTATTATCATTATTATAATTATGATTATTAGTGTTATTATCATTATTATTATTATTATTAATGCTATAATGAACACCATTATCAACATTATAATTATCATAATCAACATTCATGCTTTGTTCCACTCAGTATCTGCAGCTCTGCTCATCTTCTCGTCATTACAAAGAGAGATTTTAAAGAATTGACGACTAAATACGTAGAGTTGTGTATTTCCATTTGTTGCTCTAGTGTAGTGTTGTGCCGTGGCTCACAGCTGGAGATGAGAGGGAAGTGGAGGATGAAGCCAACTCCACCTACACTGATCCTTGCTTTATTTATATAAAGGTTCGTGGTACAGGCACTGAAGGAAGCATACTGATCCTTGCTTTATTTATATAAAGGTTTCTTGTACAGGCACTGAAGGAAGTATATTGATCCTTGCTTTATTTATATAAAGGTTCCTGGTACAGGCCCTGAAGGAAGCATTTTGATCCTTGCTTTATTTATATAAAGGTTTCTGGTACAGGCATTGAATGAAGCGTGAAGGGATAAAAGGAAAAGAGAGAAAGAGTCATAAGAGAAGACGAATAGACAAAACAAGAGAGGATGAAGAATAATCTTCGAACTATCCTTTAGAAGCCCTTCTATCTCCTCTTCCCTTTGTATACTCTTGCCATCCTCCTTTCCCTCCCTCATCTCTAGCCTGGAGGTTATGGAAAGCCCTTTGCTATGGCAAAAGTTCCAGAGGCGTTTTATCCCCTGCAACAGCGAATACAAACCCTCACCCAAACATGCTGGGTGTTACACTTAACTCAAACACTTTCTCGCGTTTCTTTTCTCTCTCTCTCTTCAGCGCAGGAATGTCCAATGATTTCTCCTTTTTCTGTAATACTGTAGTTACGATGTCCTTTTCTTTCCTTTTTTTTTTTTAGATCTAAGGTTGAAATCTGACCCAAAGACTAAAGAGAATAAGATGGGAAAGCAACGTGAAGATTCTTGATATGTGAACCACTCGAGTACATGGGATAGACAGATAACACAAGACCTGATGGTCTATGACCAGGTTATCTGCTGGAGGACAGTACATGGGATAGACAGATAACACAAGACCTGATGGTCTATGACCAGGTTATCTGCTGGAGGACAGTACATGGGAAGGACAGATAACACAAGACCTGATGGTCTATGGCCAGGTTCTCTGCTGGAGGACAGTACATGGGAAGGACAGATAACACAAGACCTGATGGTCTATGACCCGGTTATCTGCTGGAGGAACAGTACATGGGAAGGACAGATAACACAAGACCTGATGGTCTATGGCCAGGTTCTCTGCTGGAGGACAGTACATGGGAAGGACAGATAACACAAGACCTGATGGTCTATGACCAGGTTATCTGCTGGAGGAACAGTACATGGGAAGGACAGATAACACAAGACCTGATGGTCTATGACCAGGTTATCTGCTGGAGGACAGTACATAAGAAGGACAGATAACACAAGACCTGATGGTCTATGACGAATTGTCTCCTGGAGGACAGAAATATATTTCTAAAATCCTTATCTATATAGATATAGACAAGATAGTACAGCAGAAAAAAAAATGATAAAACCATTCGCATCCAACTCACGTAATCAGGACAGCAAAGATCAGGGATATACAAGTTGGAGGATTCGACACTTCAAAAGACACTTCAATTACCTGGATCTATATACGAATTCTCCGTCCCTCACACTCCGCTCTGTGCACCGTCGACATTCTCGCCTGACAGGTGTCGACTCGGGGGGGGGGAAAAGACAAATGGTCAGATTCTCGTGGGAGCAGGATGTTGTCCCGAATACCTCTGGGAGAGAGAGAGAGAGAGAGAGAGAGAGAGAGAGAGAGAGAGAGAGAGAGAGAGAGATCCAAGGAAGGACAAAAAAAGGGGAAAACTTTTTTTTTTTTTAGTGTGGTCCTTTTTTGCTCTCATGCCACACGGTGGCAGTGAACAGACCAACGGTTTGTTTCCATGTGTTATGAAAATCTTTTTAGTCAACTTACATATTAGTTCTGTCTTCGTACACACACACACACACACACACACACACACACACACACACATATATGCTCCCGCCTCCTACGCAGGGGACCCGGGTTCGATCCTGCCTGTTGGAGGTTAGTATGTTAAATGGTAGTGCCCGTTCATATGCCGCCCAGGGTCGAGCGCCTGGGTTCGAATCCTGGTTGCGGCAGTCGGTCCACAGTCAACTCAGCTGTTCATCCAACCATAGGGGGTTGGATCGATACAATAGGTACTTGGCCCAGGCTAGGGGGATATATATATGTATATGTAACGTGAAAGGGATGGCCTAGATTAGGGCCTCTGCTGCCCGTGCCAGCATAAAAGCAAAGGATATATTCCCATTGCATCTCCATAACCCCACACCCACCTACACACAGATAACAACACACTGGCCATCGAGCAGAAAAAAACCCCCCTGGACAAGAGGCAGGGAGGCAGGGGTTATGGTAATGATCAAATGGGATGTGCTGTTGTTTAACATCCATTCGTTGCTACGACAAAAGCCACATGAAACGAGAGAGAGGTAAATACGACTGTCACGAACGCCCCTGCTCTGCTCCTCCCTCCCTCCCAACTCGACAGACATCAGAGGAACGAGTGGATGCATTGTTCATCAGGCCCAGAGATGGAAAATCCTTCACGAAAAGAAAAAAGAGAGAAGAAAAAAAAGGTGACCGAACTATTATTATTTGAGATTGCACTGGACAGTCGACCGCCCGCGCTTCGAGGCGACAGTCCATGTGCATTTGACAATTGGCAATCATAAGTGTTGCCACGAAAAAATGAGACGGCGGAGAAGAAAAAAAAGTGTCTTTTCAGAACGAAAAAGATTTTTTTTTTTCTTTTTTTTTTCCCTCCGTCTTGCAATTGGTGGTCCCTGGGATTGATTTTGTGGGGGAGGAGGGAGAGCAATGCAGAGCACTTCATGAAGTCGGCCAAACAACTCTGTCATTTTTTTTTTTACCACAAACAGCGACGCAGGACAAATTGGACTCAAAGAGATGAAAACTGCGGAATTGGTCTGTTGGAACACCATCCCCCCCCATTAAACTCGTGACCAAACACCCCCTCCCCCCTTCCCACACACACACACACACACACACACACACACACACACACACTCAAGAAGGTGTCAGGGAAGAGTGCAAGGCGTTGGGAAATGACCCTGAGGGATGCCAGTTATGGAAGGTAAGAAGAAGGAGAGCTCCCTACCATCCCTGACTACCTAGATGGAGTGGCCAGAGACGGAAGCTCTTGTCTTAGAGAGATGGAGGCTGGAAAGGTCAGATGACTGAAGCTCCGGAGAAATGAACTCAAAGTATATAGATGTAAAGACAGTTATAGACTACCGGTTACAATGAAAAACTTAAGGCAGTGAGTACGAGGTGACCTGGGGCGCGCGCACACACACACACACACACACACACACACACACACACACACACACACACACCCCTGCGTTACCACACCCTCCTGCGTTACACGCTTGTAACACCCCAGCCCGCCACCACCAGCCAACGTACCCTTGAACCCAGAGAGAGAGAGAGAGAGAGAGAGAGAGAGAGAGAGAGAGAGAGAGAGAGAGAGAGCACTTTATCCATTCTCGTTACAAGCCAACCAACCAGTCTGTCAGGTATGGGCCCTGCCCACACAGCATTACACATTCATGAACACCTCCCTCTCTCTCTCTCTCTCTCTTTCCTCGTCCTGCCCCCAGCAAGAGAGAGAGAGAGAGAGAGAGAGAGAGAGAGAGAGAGAGAGAGAGAGAGAGAGAGAGAGAGAGAGAGAGCCGGGGGCGCGCGCGCGCGCGCGACTCGAACCCTTCAAAAGCCCATCAACACGACCAGCTCACGAAGAGTTAACAGGGCGGAAACTCGTTCCACAGTCAACGTAAAAGAAGGAAAAAATAGATATACGAGGCGACACCTAACGGCCTCTATCGGCGTCTGCGTGAGGCACAGATACGTGGTTGGACCTCCCTCATTCCCTAGCGAATGAACTAGCGACAGATGACGACTTTGAGAGAAGCAGACAGCACGCAGCGGCGACACCAGCAAAGTAACAGTTCAGTTCCCCAGCGAAAGATGACAGCTTTGAGAGAAGCAGACAGCACGCAGCGGTGACACCAGCAAAGTAACTGTTCAGTTCCCCCCCATCACACCACAGTTTGCCTCCCCCCTGCCCACCCAGATGACCCACAGGTCGCCCAGCTGTTCATCCTTCCTCCGGTCGGTTAGATAAATGGACACCACAGCTTCGACGGGCAGAGCCATCTGATAACTTGTGACTCGCTCGTGTTAACCCAAGGGTGGCCATGTTTAGGGACATGGCCCTCACAGACAGGCCTGATGAGTCTACCAGGTGTGGTGGCCATGTCTGGGGACAATGGCTTTCTCTGACAGGCCTAATGAGTCTACCAGGTGTGGCCATGTCTGGGGACATGGCCCTCCCAGACAGGCCTAATGAGTCTACCAGGTGTGGCCATGTCTGGGGACATGGCCCTCCCAGACAGGCCTAATGAGTCTACCAGGGATGGCCATGTCTGGGGACATGGCCCTCCCAGACAGGCCTAATGAGTCTTCCAGGGATGGCCATGTCTGGGGACAATGGCCCTCGCTGACAGGCCTATTGAGTCAAGGTTTGGCACTTTGTTTACTGGACCCATCCCAGCGGAGCAAGATCCGAACGCCACGCAAGCGCACAATTACCCATAGGCTGTGGATACCTTGGGGCAATTAACTGTACACTTGACACTGAGCATATCTGAGAAGTTGATCATTCTCTCTCTCTCTCTCTCTCTCTCTCTCTCTCTCTCTCTCTCTCTCTCTCTCTCTCTCTCTCTTTACACACACACACACACACACACACACATAGCACGACTCCTTTTCCATATCATACCCAATGATGAATGTATGTTTTCGTTGCCATATCAATTAATGTGTTGACTGAAGTGGGCTAGAAAAGAATTAGATAGGATACAAGTGGGAAAAAAAAAGGAAGATACAACGTTGCTTTAAAGACTATATTACGAAGTTGTATATAAGTTTGGGAAATAAGTTGACGGTAAATTTCTTGAATATGTAAATTAAAAAGGTTCGTGACTCTCTTCCCGGAGCTTATGTTAAATGAGGGCAATATACCTCAGGAGGTCTTCTATTAGGACTCGTCTCTAGTGCTAAAGCTCAGGATTTTCAGACTTTTTGGATATCATATGTTCGTTTTTTTCCCTCCAGATTTCAAGCACAAAGATATTTTTTTTTTTAGATTTTTTTTTTTCAGAATTTAACACGAACTCAGATTTGGAAATCTCTGACCTTATGACCATAGTAAAGCACTCAGATATTTTATTTTTTCTGACCAGATTTTTTTCATAGGCGTTGTTTTAAATTTGATTATGAATTTTATTTGTAATTTTGA